>NW_022196897.1:13797725-13798996 GCF_008632895.1 Mastomys coucha
ATTTATTTATTATTTATTTATTATAAGTACACTGTAGCTGTCTTCAGACACACCAGAAGAGGGCGTCAAATTTCATTATGGGTGGTTGTGAGCCACCATGTGGTTGCTGGGATTTAAACTCAGGACCTTAGGAAGAGCAATCAGTGCTCTCACCCGCTGAGCCATCTCATCAGCCCCCAAGATTTATTTATTATTATATGTAAGTACACTGTAGCTGTCTTTATTTTATTTATTTATTTATTTATTTATTTATTTATTCTGGTTTTTTGAGACAGGGTTTCTCTGTATAGCCTTGGCTGTCCTGGAACTCACTCTGTAGACCAGGCTGGCCTTGAACTCAGAAATCTGCCTGCCTCTGCCTCCCAGTTGTTGGGATTAAAAGCATGCACCACCACCGCCCAGCAACTGTAGCTGTCTTTAAACATACCAGAAGAGGGCATCAGATCTCATTATGGATGGTTGTGAGCCACCATGTGGTTGCTAGGATTTGAACTCAGGACCTTCGGAAAAGCAGTCAGTGCTCTTACCGGCTGAGCCATCTCTCTAGCCCAGAATGAGCATTTCTTGTGTCTGTGAACTCCCTTCACAAATATAATGTTCAACAGCTATGTCTTATTCTGCACGCCCCACCCTCTCGCTCCCATCCTTCTTTAGTAGTGAAACGTGAGCCTGTGCCAGGTTTTTGTAATTATCAGTAATTACAAATGAACATCCTCGTAATAAATCTGTGGGCATTCACACTTCCAACAATCCCTTGGGATAGATTGACCAACTAGCTGTGACTAACTTTTCAAGAGTCTGGACACCAGACACCAGACAGGCTCCATTGGCTTCACGAAAAATCCCTGCCCACTTTCCAGCACAGGACTCCAAGGGTGGGGTCCTCTGTAATACCTGTGCTTGCCCTGGGAACCAACCAACTGCTGGCTGCTTAAAGGAACTGGCCTCAACCAGCCATCTTCATAGCAAACAGCACTATTTGACCAGCGTCCCAGTGAGGCCCTAAGTGCTGGTCATCCTAGGGTTCAAGAGTCTCTGGGATAGGGCCTGAGGCTGCCTGCAGCTGCTCAACATAAATGGGTTGGGCTGGAGTAGGTGAGGGAGTCAGTGTGTACTAGGGAGTCGGGAAGATCTGAATTCTGTGGCTGGGTGGCTGTGGAGGCTGCAGCACACTGCAAATGCAAGAGACTGGTGCAGGGTGTACAGGCTGGTGCAGGGGTGTGCAGGCTGGTGCAGGGGTGTGCAGGCTGGTGCAGGGGTGTGCAGGCTGG
>NW_022196897.1:13799193-13819652 GCF_008632895.1 Mastomys coucha
TGCAGGGGTGTGCAGGCTGGTGCAGGGGTGTGAAGGCTGGTGCAAGGGTGTGCAGGATGGTGCAGAGGTGTGCAGGCTGGTGCAGGGGTGTGCAGGCTGGTGCAGGGGTGTGCAGGAATGGGGGATCCCAGCCAATCCTGTTGTGGTACCAAGTTCCTGACTCCCAGAATCTCTGGACAAATTTGTTGGAAACAAACTGGAATGAGAGCCTGACTGGAGAACAGAGTTTCAAGTGAAGTTTCCAAACCCTGGGGCAAGTGGAGACCCTGGGGAGTGCATCCTGGAGATTACCCTGGTGTCCTGCTCTTGGGGTCCTTGGCTGGACTTAGAGCAGATTTGGCACAGGCATCAGATGGAGCTGTCAGGCAGAACCCAGGCTAGTCTCAGCGTTTCCAACACTGGGGCTCTTTCTCTTTCAGAGGTCAGCTGGTGGTTGTGCCCAGTACCCAGGGCCCAGTGCCCTGGCATCTGTCTGTTCTTCCTCTGGAAGGTTCTTGTCTGCCTACTCACACCAAGGCCAGAACTGAGGACTCCAGCTCCTCATAATCACCCCATTCAGACAATCTTGTTTCATTACCTTTTTTTTTTAATAATTATTCACATGTATGTCTATGAATCAGTGTGATAGTTGGCTATGAATATGAAGGTATCCTCCAAGGCCAGAAAAGGATGTCAGATCCTTAGAGCTGGAGTTGCAGGAAGTTCTGAGCCATCTGATGTGGATGCTGAGAACTAACTCTGGTCCTCTGGAAGAGCAATAAGTACTCTTAACTGCTGAATCATCTCTCCAGCCCCATTAGATAGATAGATAGATAGATAGATAGATAGATAGATAGATAGATAGATAGATAGAATGATGATAGATAGATAGATAGATAGATAGATAGATAGATAGATAGATAGATAGATGATAGATAGAGATCTACCTGCCTCTGCCTCTCAAGTGCTGGGATCAAAGGGATGTGCCACCATACCCAGACATCATTACCACTTAAATTATTTTTTGTTGTTGTTGCATTTTCTGTCTTTTTAAAAAAAGATTTATTTTTTTAATTTTTATGTATGAGTACCCCATCTGCATGTACACGTGCATGCCAGAAGAGGGCCTCAGATCACACTATAGATGGTTGTGAGCCACCATGTAAGTGCTGGGGATTGAACTCAGGACCTCTGGAAGAGCAGTCCACTTAACCACTAAGCCATCTCTCCAGTCCTTGTTGTTGTCTGTTTGAGTCAGGGTTTCTCTGTGTAGCCCTGGCTGTCCTGGAACTCACTCTGTAGACTAGGCTGTCTTTGAACTCACAATGATCTACTTGCCTCTGTCTCCAGAGTGCTGGAATTAAAGGCCTGCACCACTACCACCCAGCTTCACGTAAAATTTTAAATTAATTATTTTAATTAATTACAGAGACAAGGTTTCACTATGTAGCTCTGGCTAAGATGGAACTCACTATGGAGACCACATTAGCCTTGAATCCTCCTGCTGTGCTGGGATTAAAGGCATGCGCCACAAAGCCTGGCATAACATCATTATCACCACCATCATCAAGATTTTTAGTAAATAGGACATGCCTACAGTGGAAGATCAAATGATGTAGACCTGAGAGACCTGATTGGCCATGTCAGGAATGCTTGTGTTTCCTCCCCTCCTTCCCTCCATTTTGCAGTCTCTCTCTAGTATGTCACACACACAGCAGAAAATGTGCCATTTTGTCTTGTCTTTTTGTGAGCACACAGGGAGCCTGCTGTGTGGCAGAGCATCACTGCCATCAAGCAGACAAAAAAAAAAAAAAAAAAAAAAGATAAAATCAAGACCGATTCCACCAAGGCCCATCCTGTCAAACCAGTGAGGAGCTTCTTATTGGGGCATGGGTGCCACCTAAGTAGCCATATCACCAGAAACTCTAATCCCAGCATGGATATAGTGCCCTTATAGCTGCATAGATGGAGCAATACCCCCTTCAATTAACCTGCCACGATCTATATTCTCTAGCTGCCACCAGGCCACATGCAATTAGGGCTGAAAGATAGGAGGTGCAGGAGGGAGTGGTGAGATATCAGGTCCAGGGACTCTCCTTGTGTTCTCCTTCTTGAGAGAAGGCAGCAGTCCCTGGGCCTGATCCCAGGGATGACTTGTAAGTGGTCACATAGCTGCTCTGTTAAAAATGAGGACTGTCCGGCTTGAAGGATGAAATTCTATGACAGCTACCACTCACAGATTCCTCTCATCCTCCCAACCTGACAGTCCATCCCCATGAACTCCAGTGCCTACCTCCATAGGTCTGCCTGCTCCAGACCCCTCCTCTGAGCAATCCTACAGGACCCATGCATACGCCTCAGTGCCTGAACCCCAGAGCTCCTTCTGCACCTCAGCACAGACATCCTCACTAGTCTGTACAGCTGTGTGGTCTTCCTAGGGTAGGCAGTCAGGGTGGGTCTGTGTCCCTGCTGAGGACACATCATCAAGTCTGGATCCCAACTTACATAGAAGCCATGTGACCTGGTCCATCTGGCAAACCCATCCTTGGGTTCATTCATGCCTGTCCAGCTGAGATGCACATGGCTCCCTCTGGTTGGTTCCTGAAGGACCTGAAGCTTCTCCGATAGGCGGGCAGCTTTTTACAGACAAGCCCGACACACAGGTGGAGCCCTGCTCCTGTTTCCACCACAAAAGATATCTGCTTGGCTTGCCACTTCTTAGGGAAACCAAGCTGCCTATGGCCACAGTTCAGTTCTGTTGTTTGAGGTCTCTGGGTCTTGCTCACCATTTCCTCCTCCTTCTGGCGTCTTCCCTGGCTCTTTTTTACCCCTCCAAATTTCTCCTTTCTGACCATTTGTGGTTCAGTTCAAACCTTCACTTCCAGCATATTGACTAGTTTTATGCTGATTTGACACAAGCTAGGGTCATTTGGGAATGAATAATTTTTAAATTAATAATTCACGTAATCTACCTTTATTCCATTCCCTTCCCAGTCCTCCCAGGCCCACTCCCTACTGTTATGACCTTCCTCAAAACAAAAGGAGGAGGAGGAACATAACTCTAATTTGTGATACTGAAATACTCACCAGAGCAGGGTCAAACTCCCAGTGGCCAGCCCCTTAAAGATAACTGAGTCCTTCCCTTCCCCACCCCTGCCTGCCAGAAGCCAACTGTGAGGAACTACATACACTACAGCATTATCATACTTTCTAAGAATTCTCTTCAATGGCTTCCTGTTTAAACTGTTTCTTTTCTTCTTCTTCTTCTTCTTCTTCTTCTTCTTCTTCTTCTTCTTCTTCTTCTTCTTCTTCTTCTTCTTCTTCTTTTGTGGTTTTTTGAGACAGGGTTTCTCTGTGTAGCCCTGGCTGTCCTGGAACTCACTCTGGACACCAGGCTGGCCTCGAACTCAGAAATCCGCCTGCCTCTGCCTCCCAAGTGCTGGGACTAAAGGCGTGTGCCACCATGCCCGGCTAATCTCTTTCTTAACTGTAAGTCTGCAGTCACCCACACCCTGCAGAAGAAGCTTCCCTGCCCTGTATAGTCAGTGGCAGCACAGGTCAAGAAAGTCTGGCTATAGCATGGACCATGGCATCGCTATCTGTGGTGGGAAGAAAGAATATTTATTAGGAAAATGCTTCTATGGGGTTGTTCTGAAGGACATTTTCTTGATTGATAATTGATGTGGGAGGGCCCAGTCCACTGTGAGTGGGGCCATCATCCATGGGCTGGTAGTCCTAGGTGCAATAAGAAAGTACAGTGAATTACTGGTGGTGGTGGCACTTGGGAGCCAGCACTTGGGAAGCAGAGGCAGGCAGATGTCTCAGTTTGAGGCCAGTCTGGTTCCAGGACAAAAAGAGTGAGTTGCAGGACAGCCAGGGCTATGCAGAAAAAACCCTGTCTTAAAAAAAAATGAGAGAGAGAGAGAGAGAGAAGGAGGAGGAGGAGGAGGAGGAGGAGGAGGAGGAGGAAGAGGAGGAAGTGGAGAAGAGAAGAGAAAGGAAAAGAAAAGAGAAGAGAAGAGAACAGGAAGCAGGAAGCTTGTTGCCCATTTTCATTACTGTGGATCTCTAGAAGGGGGTCCAGGGATGTATCCTGAGGCAGATCTTTCTTTCTCTTTCTTTCTTTTTCTTTCTCTCTTTCTTTTCTTCTTCTTCTTCTTCTTCTTCTTCTTCTTCTTCTTCTTCTTCTTCTTCTTCTTCTTCTTCTTCTTCTTCCCCTCTCTCTCTCTCTCTCTCTCTCTCTCTCTCTCTCTCTCTCTCTCTCTCTCTCTCTCTTTCAAGCACCCGCTCTTGGTGCCTCAAAGTCTGGCAACATAACCAGAGATTCCAGCCACACTCTGTCGTGCTTCTCAGCCAACTGTAAGTAATTCTGCCTTCTAGGAAGGTTCTGAGTTGTATCCTAAGAGAAGAGCCTGCAGTCAGTGTGGGAGTGGTACAGCACCAGGCCTCCCAGAGGGCCTAGGAGGGACTACTCGAGGACTTGCCCTAAGGTCTGGCCAGAGGTCCAGGCTCAGCCACCAGGGGGCGCATCTGGTCTGAGCTGGGGTTAGCCTGAGGCTTCAGTCTCTGCTGGGGTGGGGCTGGTGGAGATCTCAGCTCTATCCACAGTTGTCTCTGGACTGTGTTGAGGCCAGCTCATGCACTTCAGCCCCGTTCATCTCACCTTGGGTCCCTCTGCACATCCCAGCATATTGCTTCATGTCACCCCAGAACAGAGTTCATCTCCATTTACCTCACTTCACTTTGGTTCAACTCTGAGTACTTCGGTTCACTCTGATCACCTAGCTCTTTGTGCTTCAGTTTACTCCCAATCTAGCAAGGTGGACTATGGGGCCTTCAGTAAGTAGTATCCATGCTGGACCCTGACTTAGGGACCTCAGCAAGATGGTGGGTTCTGACTAGAGAAGCCCAGGCTTCCTTGGAGCACCCAGGGGATGTTTGGATGGCTTTTTGTTTGTTTGTTTGTTTGTTTTGGGGGGTGGGGTGGGGGTGGTGTTGATGAACACCAAGCCTAACTGGGCATGTACCTCTGTCACAGATGACCAGGGTGGAGCCAGTTGGTAGGCAGGGGTGTAGGAGTACTGAGTGACACCACACAACACCACACTGCAGGACGCCACAGCTCCAGAGAGCTCTGACTCAGTGGGCCGGGTCCCCATCTGACCTCTAGAGGACCTGTTTCCCAGAGAGCCCTGTGAGAGGGTCTCCCACCTCAAGAGCGCAGACGGAGCTTGCTACTTTTGGAGGAGCCAGAGGAGACTGGAGCAGTTTTCTGATGAGGACACTAGGGGGCAGTCTTGTGCTTTCTTTCCACTTCTCGCCCAGTCTACCGAGGTGCAGTCAGAGCAACGATGGTGGTGTGGGGGTGGTAGTGACAGAGGGGGTGACAGCTCCTCTGTGCAGCACCCCAGTAGTGCATATGCTTCATTATGAAAGAAGGGGCTATCCTGTGGGCAGCTACAGGCTTTCTTGTACACCTGCAAAGACCATTCCCAGGCTTCTAAGGTTCCTTCTCCTGTCACACATGCACACACACAGACACATATATACACACAGACACAGACACAGGCAGACACATACACACACACACACACACACAGACACACACACAGACATAGGCACACAGACACACATAGACACACAGACACACACACACAGACACACACACAGACACAGTACACACACACACACACACATACAGAGACACATACATACAGAGACACACACATACAGATATACACACAGACACACAGAGACACATACACACAGACACACACAGACACACATGCAGACACCTTCCCCAGGTGAGGAGATGGAAGACACACATGTGGAGAAGCTGGTGGCTGGAGTACAGGGCTTACACCCAGTTATCTGTGGTGGAAACAAGGCAGGGCCAGTTCCTCCAGGATGCTCATGGTGTTTCTCCATCCCTTCAGTGGACACTGGGGACACAATCATTAGACCATGAGGTGAGTGTGGCTAGCTCACACAGGCTGCTGGGTGCAGAGGGCCAGGAACAGTTGTTAGTAGAACTGATAGAGCCTGTGGTTGATGATAAGAGAACTGCTACATTCTTAGTGCCCCGGCACATGTGCTAGGAGACTTCCTGACTCCTGGCCACTGTTGGTGCAATTACTACAGGCAGGTGTGGAAATTAACTCCATAATCTTCTGACTGGCTTAGCTTGTTCTCACCTGAAGCATTGGCTGTGGCTTGGACCAAGGTACTCACACCCCTACGCATTTCGGTCACCAGCTACATCTCAGCAAACGTCTGTTGGACAGATAGGTCTTCAGGATAGAGAAGGTCTTGGCAGGCCTCATGTGCTCCAAGGGTCCTGAGCAGTTCTGTTAGTTCTGAACAATTTGAATAGCCTTTTACGAGGATATGATGGGCCAATGAAAGGGTTGAAGTGGGACTGAGGCCCAGTTGGTAGAGAGCTGGCTTAGCATGCATGAAGCCCCAGGTGCAATCTCCAAAGATGCATAAACTGGATGTGATGGTGCATAGCTGTAACCTCAGCACTCCAGAGGTTGCGGCAGAGGAATCGGAGTTTGAGGCCATCCTCACCTACATATTGAGTTCAAAGCAAGCCTGGGCTATGAGGGACTTTGTCTCTTTGGGGGTAAAAAGCATAATAATGAAAAACGGACTGTATCTTTAAAACACAGAGGGGCTGACTTGTTGGAGCAGTTTTAGGATTACCTTATCTGTTCCCAAAGTCCACAGCTTCCTCTTGGACAGGGTCCTCTTGATGATGTATAGTCTGAGGGCTTGTGAGTTTGACAGGGGTGTGTGACACATGCCCATCACAGAGCTCCAAGGGTATCGCACAGCCATAAACTCCGGGCCTGCTACTCACCTCATGCGGCCTTTGCTCCAGGTTTCCCTCTTTTAAGTTGTACTCATTTTATTTTATTTTATTTTATTTTATTTTATTTTATTTTATTTTATTTTATTTTATTTTATTTTATTTTATTTTATTTTGAGGCAGGCTTTCTCTGTGTAGCCCTGGAGGACCTGGAACTAGCTCTGTAGTTCAGGCTGGCCTTGGACTCCGAGAGTTTCCTAGCCCTTTAAGTTGTATTCTTTCCAGCCAGGTTGGGGAGGGGCCCACACTGTCCATCCAGAGAGGCACAGAGCAGGAAGTAAAGGACTTACACCTGGGAGTCCAGGCAAGCCGAGAACAGACCATCCATGACTTTGCCGGGTCCCGTCTGTGGCCTGATGGGAAGCTGTGTGTGGTGGGCACTCGGCCGCCAGCCCCGGCTTCTGGGGAGAGGTTATTTTGCTCTTAAAGAGTGAGGGATTCCTGAGATCCCAGGTGTGGTGTGATCATGGCAGGCTTTGGTGCTTGGAGAACATTTACCAGGGACTGTGTCCTTGTGAAGTGACCCACACATCTCACATGAGGGAGTGTGACAGGTGCCCATCCTGCAGGAAGTGATTACTACTTCAGGTGTCTTTTACACAGTAGTCCTTGCTGACCCTCCCATACTTGGTGACTGCCTGGCGTGGGCCGAGTGACTGGTGAGTGGATCATCCCAAGTGAGTGGATGCTTTCATGTGAATTGTCCTGCTTTCATGATGGCAGGACAGGGGGCTGAGCACCTAGCTGTCTGAGCAGTTGGGCAGTAGGAGGGCTGAGAGGGGATGTCTCACTGTTACCCACTCTTCCTGTTCTCAATGGCCATTTATCTGCAGATTTGGTCCCTACAGGGGACAGCAGCAAAATTTCCTACTTGACAGCTTCAGACCATTGCATGGCAGGCTGCAGGAAACCTTCACCCTGAAATGACACTTGTGGCGTGACACAAGCTCGTGACCTGCCGCCCCACCCCAGATGTGGGTGCATAGAGACCAAGGTGAGGGACTAGCCTTAGAGCGGGGTCCCTCGATTGTTGATATCAGCACTTTGGCATTATTTATGAATTCATCTATTTGTCAGGACAAGCCTCTGTGCATTCTGTTGCCATGGCAACCACAAACCTGGAATCTTATTAATTCTACATGTTATGAAATAAATATAGATCAGACAATTGCAGTCAAGGTTCTATTTTTTTATTATGCAGTTGGTTCCCGCGCCTGGGGTGGGATGCTCCTGGCACGAGACTTCCCTCGACAGACATCCATCAGCGTGGGCGCCTGGGCTGGCTGGGAAGCTGCACCTGCTCACAGGCTGCAAGGCGGAGGGCTGTGATCCAGTGGGGGAAGGGCGGAACACAGCTGCATGCTGGGGTGAGGCTGGCAGAACTTACTGGCATTGCGGGGGTCCTCACGAGAATGGAGTAGGCTCGCGTCCCAGGTGCTTCAGGGGACTGGAATATGAGACCAAAAATCTGTGAGCCTCAAGTGCCAGGGTGGGGGCTGCTCTGCTGCCCCTGGCAGTGCCGCAGCCCTGGAATTTCCCCTAGCATCCAAAGACTACTCACTTGCCCAGGCAAAAGATGATGTCCATGGAGTCTCAATGTGGTTCAGAGAGGCCAGGGCAGGAGCTGGGGATACGGTTCACAGTAGGTGGAATGCTTGCTTAGTGTACACAAAGCCCTGGCTTCCAGCCCAGCGCTGTATAAACCAGTCGTCGAGGCACAAGCTTGAATCCCAGCACTTGGGAGGTAGAAGCACATCAGAAGTATAAGTTTGGCTATATAGTGAATTTGTGGCAACATGGGTCCCAAGAGACCTACCCGTCTTAGAGAGAGAGGTCAGAGTCAGGGTAGGAGGACCAGGAGATAGAAGAGGACCTGCTGGGCTCTCTGAGTCAACCTGGTTTTGGGTGGCCACTGTGAGTACCATCTGGGCAGTAAGAAGGCCTGGATGGCCTCTAGTTAGTATAGAGAGACTTGGAGCCTCTGAGAATAGATGCCTGGTAACTGGGACTCTAGCCCAGGCCTGTTCACATGTGGCCCCCCTGTGGGCCTGGACCAGACTCTACAACATTCAGTCCCCGTTTGCACCATAGCTCCTCCCCCAGCCTCAGAACTTCTCAGGACAATCCCCACTTACCCACTGTAGAGCAGGCAGAGGTTGCCTGTTAACAACTTTACCCACTCTGGACAACACATGCTCTGGGGTCACACAGGGGCTGTACAGTGACCCTCAAGAAAGCCAGCTTCCCCAGGGTTCCCTTGTGTCTTCACTCACAGCATGGCAAAGGTGGCTGATAGCTCTGACCAAGGCAGGCCTTTGCCTCCTGTAATCACAAATGAGCTTGGGTTGAGGGAGGAGGAGGAGGAGGCATAAAAAGCCCAGAGGGATAGAGCAAGAGTTCCAAAACCAGACCCTGGAGCCATGGCTGCCTACCTGTATATGTCACAGGACCTCAACTGCAGGACTCCCAGCTTCCCGTGTAACCTTAATGTATCTCACCAGTTGTCTGTAGACAGTCCCCTTGTGTCAGGTGGTTGGGGGGTCTCTTCTGTGTTCATTGGGTTCTCCCAGAGACCAGGGCTTGAGGGAACCCTGGCTTCTCATCACCCTGCCATGCTTCCTGTCATAGGGCCAGCTCCTGTGAGCAAATAGCCCATCGATCCTCCCGGCCAGCTGCCAGCAGCCAGCAATGGACCACTCAGCTGCTCCCAGCCCCCAGGGCCTGATCAGGACATCAACAGAGCTGTGCGGTCGCCATTTAATTAAGCTTAGTTTAATTAAAAACCCGAGTTCTTGATTAGACTGGGTAATTGATTTAATTTTCTGTGGGATTCAAGTGCCAAATACCTCTATGGTGTGAACCCCCAAATCCTGGGGAATGAACACTGCTTATCGTGTGAGCCCCCAAATCCTGGTGATGTAGATAATGGTCAGAAGGGAACACCGTCCCTGGTATGTGAGGTTCTTGCTCACCATCCGTTCCTGCTCCTCAGCTTTCCCAGCCAGGGCCCTGCTGAAAAATGGACTTCTAGACCCCCGCACCCCCAGCCCCACCCCACGGGAGTCTCCACAGGGCCCAGCTCTCACTTTCTTCAGGGCAGAGGAGATAGCCATATTTCCACAATGGCCCAGCAGCAGTAACCATGTCATGACCGTAGTGTCTGGAGAAAGGAATCTGTCTGGTAAGTCTTCTCACAGTAGGACCAACCGCTGCCCCGAGATCAGGGAAGCCATTTGCCCGATAGCAGGGTGTTGAGCACAGCACTTCAAATGTCCTCTTGCCAGGCTTTCCAGAGTACAGCGCAGCTCCTGTGGCTGCACTGGGGCCCAACGGCTCCAGGATGCAGCCGACACACAAAACTGTCCAATGTCTGTAGGAAAAAATAGCAGGCAACAGGCCAAAACTTCCCCATGGTCCCCTGCAAGACAGAAATACCTGGAGCACAAAGATGGCTGGGTGGGAAGTGGGACTTCACTGTCTTTTTATTTCTAAGATTTATTTTAACTTTTATTTATGTGTATGTCTGTGTGTCTACATGTATGTATGTATGCATGTATGTAAGTATATGCACAGGTGCATGTGGGTACCAGAGGAGACCAGAGGAAGGCACTTGATCCCCTGGATCTGTAGTTACAGGCAGTTGTGAACGGCCCAGAGTAGTTGCTGGCAACCCACCTCCAGTCCTCTCTGCAAGAACAAGAAGCACTCCTCACTACTAAGCCATGTCTCCAGCCTCTGAGCTTTATTCCCTTCCTTTCCTCCCCTTTCCTTTCCTTTCCTTCCCTTTTCCCTCTTCTCTCTCTCTCCCCCTTCTCTCTCTCTCTCCCCCTTCTCTATCCCCCTTTTTTCTCTCTCTCTCCCTTTTCTCTCTCTCCCCCTTTTCTCCCCCTTTCACCTTCCTCTTCCCCTCCTCTCCTCTCTTTTCCTCTCCTTTTCTTTTCTTTTCTTTTCTCTTCTTTTCTTTTCTTTTCTTTTCTTTTCTTTTCTTTTCTAGACAGAGTTTCTCTGTGTAGCCCCGGCTGTCCTGGAGCTCACTCTGTAGACCACACTGGTCTTGAACTCAGATATCCACCTGCTTCTGCCTCCTGAGTGCTGGAATTAAAGATGTACTCTTAAAGGTTGGTGTGAAACACTGTCTGCTACCTTTGGGTGCTCAGGGAAGAAGGTGCTGTAGAAAAGGAAACTCACTTTATTTGAGTTTGAGCACTGGGGTAGTTAATTTTGTGTCAGGATCTCATGTAGCCCAGGCTAGCCTCTAGCTGGTTTTATCGATGAGAAAGAACTTGAACTCTTGATCCTCTTGTTTCGAGAGTGTGAGGGACAAGCCAAATCACTAGCTATAACTCCGAGTCACCAACTTGAAGGCACTCTTTAACAGAGACTGAGCTTGGAAAACCTCTGCTGGGCCTTTAAGCAAAGTGGTCACGTGGTCACAGAAACCAAAGTTCCGGGCTGCAGAGAGCTTCCTGGAAGAGCTCACAACAGCATCCTCACGGTGCACAAGTGTGGAGGCAACCTGAATGTTCCCCAACTGCTAACACATCAATCATTTTTCCTGGGAAGGAATATCATTTGGCCATAAAAAAGGGATGAAGCTCCAGCTAGTAGTGGCTCAGCAAGTAAAAGCACTAAGCTGATGACCCAAGTTTGATCCTCAGGACTCAGGATCAAACCACTAGGAAAGGGCTGATTCCTGCAAGGCATCCTCTGACCTCCACACATGATAAACAAATACATGCAATTTTAAGGGTTGAAAAGATAGCCCAGTGGTTAAGAACCGACTGCTCTTCCAGAGGTCCTGAGTTCAAATCTCAGCAACCACATGGTCCTTCACAACCACTTATAATGGGATCCAATCGACTCCTCTGGTGTCACTGACAGCTACAGTATACTCATATAAATAAAATAAATAAATATTTTTTTAAATGTAATTTTAAAACGTTTAAATGAGGCTGGCAATATGGCTCAGCTGGTAAGAGCACTGACTACTTCTCTGAAGGTTCTGAGTTCAAATTCCAGCAACCACATGGTGGCTCACAACCATCCGTAATGAGATCTAATGCTCTCTTCTGCTGTGTCTGAAGACAGGTACAGTGTACTTATTTATAATAATAATAATAATAAAATCTAAAAAAAAAAAAAAAAGTCAGGCCGTGTTGGTGCATGCCTTTAATCCCAGCACTTGGGAGGCAGAGGCAGGCGGATTTCTAAGTTCGAGGCCAGCCTGGTCTACAGAGTGAGTTCCAGGACAGCCAGGGCTACACAGAGAAACCCTGTCTCGAAAAAAAACGAACAAACAAAACAAACAAACGTTTAAATGAATGAAACACGATTCACGAACCCTGTGTTGGATGGATGCGGAGCACTGTGATTAACACAATCCACCAGGCACAGTGCTGTCTTGTGATTCTGGGAGCATGAACAGTCCAGCCTAGGAAAACCAAGAGACAGGATATCAACCAGGGCTTAGCCTGGGCTAAGAGGGTTTTCTCTCCCCAAACCCTCCCTTCCAAGTATGTAAAAAAGAAAGGAAGGAAGGAAGGAAGGAAGGAAGGAAGGAAGGAAGGAAGGAAGGAAAGAAGGAAGGAAGGAAGGAAAGAAGGAAGGAAGGAAGGAAGGAAGGAAAGAGAGAGAGAACCATTACACACACACACACAGGGATCTACCACCATAGCTGGAGACACCCTGAGTTTTCTGGTGCAAATCTGGGTTCTTAGTTCATGCCGGCTGTGAAGTTTCACTTATGGCCCAGGACTCACCTCCTGCAGAAATGGGATAGTGTATTTCATCAAACCCACAATCTCAGGAGCCCCAGAAAGGCAACGATCACCAGGCTCCTGCCCAGCAGTCATGATTGCTGAGAAGAGTGGACCAGCCTCAGTTGAACTGCCTGTCTGTGAATTGCTCAGCTCACATGAGTTTTCAGCTATGCTACGATGGGTTTACCTATGATGCAACTTCCTTGGAGTCAACTATGCTCCTGTAAGTAACCCCAATGAGGTCACCCGCTCTGTAAACTACACTTTGGTAGAATTGCTCCTTTGATCCATTGTCAATGTCCTATCCCAGGTGCATAGACCTTTAAGACTCCCAGGACAGCCAGGCCGTGTTGGTGCACGCCTTTAATCCCAGCACTTGGGAGGCAGAGGCAGGCAGATTTCTGAGTTTGAGGCCAGCCTGGTCTACAGAGTGAGTTCCAGGACAGCCAGGGCTACACAGAAAAACCCTGTCTCAAACAACAAAAAACAAACAAACAAAGATGCCCGGTACAAATCACACCAAAAGGATGAATGGCACCACTCCCAGGTGATACTCTGGAGATGGCCAGATTCATGACACCCAGCAGCTGCTGACCAGGCCTACTCTAATCAGGGTGTTCTCCCTCCCACCCCAACTTAGGACCCTCTCTCTGTGAGGGATGCAGGCAGATGAGAGCTTACATGGTTGGTACTCTCTCAGAACTGCCTCTGGGTTCCCAGTAAAGTCTTCAGAGTGTAGCTAGACCCAAGATGCTCCCTAGCCTCTGTGCAGTGTGCCCACCCCTGCCCCTGCTGCTCCCACCCCCACAGACATCCCTCAACCATCCTAGGTACTTGGTGGCTGCCCATCCCCCAGAGTGAACCCTCGCTCAGGACCTGCCCTGTCTGTTTTACATGGTAATACAACCGGCTTTGTCTATTGATTTTGCTCTATTTTTCTGGTTTTAACTTAATGACTAGAAACCCTAAACAAATACAATTTCCTTTAAAAACTCAGAGAGATCAATGAGCGAGGGCCAGAATAACAATTCTATGAGCCAAAGGAACAGTCCCCAGGGCCACTGGATGTCATTGCTTATGGGCAGATGTTCCTTGGGGGCTCTGGAAAGATCTTTGGGTGGGATGGGGGCAGGCATGCCTCCGTGCTTAGGCCCTGCTTACTCCCCTCATAAACTGACATCCTTACCTTCCATCTAAAAGACCGTCTCCAGGTTGTAAAACTGGAAACATTTAAAACATATTATTCATCTGCTTCTAGGCACACTGCGTGACCTCTGGGAATGACAGGGCTCTGAGATCAGAGGTGTCAGGCCTGGCTGCAGACACTGGGGAGGACTTAATTTGCATGGCCTTTGGGCAGTCATCTTGGCAGGAAGAAGGGCTCTTTGGGAGAGAAAAGTGTTGCCTCTGATAGTTCAAGGCACATGCTAAAGGCAAGACCCAAGCCAGCAGCCTTGGGCCTGTGTAGGATACAGATGCTAAAGTGTGGGACCCCGGATGCTAAAATACTGAGACCCCAGCCTGGGCTATCCATAGTATCCCCACTGTCCCCATTGATGGCCTGGGCACTGGGCTACAACTTGAAGCCCAGAGAGCCCCTTTTGCTCACCTGGCCTGGAAGCCATTCCTATGTTGCCTGCAGGCTTCTGACAAGCCTAGTTGCCAATGTTTCCCACAAGTCCTAAGGTGGCTGGAGCATCAATCCATGATATGCAAGGGAAACTGAGGCAGAACCTGAGATGGGGACTCTGGTTTTACTTCTTTCAATGAGAGCCCCAGGCTTGTAGCTGTGCAGCCAGAGAGACCTCTTAGTCTGCTCTTCTGCAAGCCTTCAAGTCATTTGACCCCAGCTGTACAAGAGAAGAGGAGGGTCAGGGCTAGGAGTAGAACTAGACAACCTTGCCTTCCCTCTACCTCTCACTCCTGCTCCAGGCCTGAGGGTGTGAGGGACTGGCTACCTGTCTCTGCTCTAAGGTCCTTAGCAGAAGACTGGGTTTAGGGAACCCCTTCATCACTCCTTCTCGAGGCCACCCAACCTTCAAATCCAAGAAAGGGCTAGTAGGAAGCTCCCACTTGGGGGTTCCACTCACTGCCTATTTGAGTCTCCTGGGAAGGTTTTAAGAACCATCTTCACTAGACCCAGCTGGACTTCCAGAGTCTCAGCTGACTGAGCTACCCAGATGTAAGTGGACAACCCCTCCGAGAAGTCCTAGTGGTAGGGGATGAGCAACTCTGCTTCTGCCTATTCTCTGGATGAGTAAGGGGAGGTGGAGGAGTTGAGATGGTGTTCAGTTTCCATCAAAAACAAGAACCTATATCTTTCTTTTCTCCCCATCCCCACCCCCTAACCCCATACCTCTTTCCTCTTTGACACACCTGAAGCATGATCTCAAACTCACTATGTAATAGAGGATAATCTTCCAATTCCTGACCCTCCTGCCCCGATTTCCCTGCCCAGGGCTAGGATTACAGACCTCAGCACTCTGTACAGGTTATCGAGGACCAAACCCAGGGCTTCACACATTCAAGGCACACACTTTATCAACCTGACTCCATCTCTAGCCTGGCAGGGCCACTTTTGAGCGTTCTTCCCCAGGCTTCTGTGGAGGACTCTGGCCCCCGAGTCCCAGATTCTTCTTTCTTCCTGTGCTGTAGACAAACAGAGGGTCAGCAGGGGGCTTCAACTCTCAGATCTTTGTTTCCTTGTTTTCAGCAGAGCCTAGCAGTAACAGAGCTGGGTGAGCTCCAGCTCAGGGCCCAGCTTAGGGACTGGGTCAGTGCATTGGTGACTTTTCCATTGTGATACAACACTGTGGCCAAGGCATATAGAAGGAAGGGTTTGTCTTGGGCCTCCAGTTCCAGAGGGACAGGAGCCCATCACCATCATGGTGGGGAAGTGTGGCCGCAGGCACTGGGTCTCCTAAATGTCTGTGGTCTCACATCTCAAACCACAAGCAGAAAACAGAGAGCAAACTAGAAATGCTGTAAGTCTTTTGTTGTTGTTGTTTTGTTTTGTTTTGTTTTGTTGTTTGTTTGTTTTTTGCTTTTTGAGACAGGGTTTCTCTGTATAGCCCTGGCTGTCCTGGAACTCACTCTGTAGACCAGACTGGCCTCGAATGCTGTAAGTCTTTACACTTTTAAAACTACCCCAATGACACATCTTTCCAGTAAAGCCACACCTTCCAAACCTTCCTAAACAGGTTACAGATGGAACACCACCATCAAACATTCAAATATCAAAGATTATAGAGGGCATTATCCATCAAACTACCACACAGTTTCAGGGGGCATGGGCCCGTCATGTGGGAAAGGGCTCATATGTTTTTTTTTTTTTTTTTTAGATGAGGTTTCACCGGTTGTTCTGGAACTCACTTTGTAGACCAGGCTGGCCTCAAACACAGAAATCGCTTACCTCTGCCTCCTGAGTGCTAGGATCAAAGGCATGTGCCGCCACACCCAGCTAGGGCTCACATGTTAACAGCTAGCAAGAGGCAGAAGGGAGCAAACTGGGGATGACTTCAGGCTTTTGAAACTGCAAAGCCTCATCACCAAGACCTCTACAAACAGTTCATTCAATGCAGAAGCAAATGTTCAAATGCCAGATCTTATGGTGGACAGTCGCATCCAGTCTACCACACGCCACAACCAGTGACAGAAGACAGGGGTGCTGTAGCAGGTAGTCCTCCCCTGTACTACGCAGGGTCCTGGGCTGACGGTCATGCCTGACGAGCCTGTCCTCACAGTTTGGGTACTGTCTGCTCGGGGAGGCTGCTCGCTTTCTTCGAAGATGCCATGACTTCTAGAGTTAGTTGCTGAGGATTCTGCGACTGTATTAGTGCTGTACCCTACTACACTCAACGGACAAGACTCTGACACAGATAGATGGGGAGTGGCATTTTTGGGGGCACTAGACATGCAGTGGGGAAGTTGCCAGGCCCCTCTGGTGGAATCCCTGTTGCTACCACATGGGCAACCAGTGACTTGAGGCTACGTGTGAGCAGCTGAAGGTGTATATATAGGGCCAGATGTGCACAGCTGAGAGAGTGTAGAGCCAGATGTGGGACAACGAGGGTGTGCGAACTGAGAGTGGCAGCTGACCATAGCTGGGGCGGTGAACAGTACTGGGCATGTTCTTCCTTATTTGGACCTCAGTCTTCTCAGCTAGAAAGGGGGACAGCAGTGCCATATTCTAAGGAGTGAGTGGAACTAAGAAATTTCCACTTTTCATTAATCTCAGAGATGTCAGAACCTTCAAGCAGGCAAGGGTATCCTTGGATGAAATACCCTCCAGGGGCATCTGTCAGTGTTTCCCCAAGGCTCTAGGCTCTGTCTACCTCCTCAGTCCTTTGCCACTATGACCCACCAGTGTTACTCTGTGGTCACCAGGTCCCCAGACTAGAAAAGAGATGCTACTTTAACAAGTCTGTGCTGGATCCAGGTAGGGATGTGTGCCCTTTCTTTCCCACCGCACCCCTACCACTACAGGTTAGAGTTACGTGGAACTCTCCCAGCACCGCAGAGGGTCCCAAGGTCCCTGAAACCTCTGATGGGTCTAGAGGATTAGGGCGCACACATGTGATATGTGTACATGTGCATGATGTGCATACATGTGTAGTGCCCACATATGTAGTGTATGTATATGTGATATTGTGCACACTAGTACTGTAGTTTCTGTGTGTGATGTGTGCACCCGGAAGTATGTGGACACATTTATAATATAGTGTGCTGTGTGCAAACCTGTATGCACTTGTGTGTATGCTTCTGATGTTTTGGCACCCACGGGGAAAATGCACAATGTGTCTTCTTGTATTTGTGTGTGTGTGTGTGTGTGTGTGTGTGTGTGTGTGTGTGTGTACAGTGTGTTCAACTGTGTCTGTTGTGTTGTATGCATACTCAAGTGTGTATATGAGCTCATGTGTGCCACTGGGGAGAAGAGCCCTGAAGAGGTCCCCCTTGATTATAGGTTCCTGCTGGGGTAAATCCCCAGGGTGTGGGAGGGAGGGTGCAACCCCATTTCCCACCCTCTGAGCCGATGGTTTAATCTAATTCCTGCGGGGGTGAGAAACTCTCCACCTGCCAGATGTTTCCCAGGTCCAACTATAGCTCTAGCTCATCAATTATTGAAGGAGAGGCATCCCTCTTTAAAAGGCAGCAGTGCTGCAGGTGGCTGGGAGTGGCTCTGGTTACCCGGTAGAAAGGCACCAGTGCCAGCTCAGACAGCCAAGAAGAGCTGGGAGGGGCCCAGCATCAGGTCGTTCCATTGTATGAGGGTCAGAGGTCCTCCAGCAGCTGCTCACATCGATGATAGGCTGGTAGAAAGAGACAGCTTGGGAGGCTCCTCAACTGGGAGCTCTTCTAGTGCCTCATTAGGAAGCCCCACTGACCCTGAGAACTAGGGAGGAAGGCTGTCCTGCCTCCCCACTCTGCCTCTACTCAAGTGGGCAGCACTTCCCTGGGAAGTTGGTTAGGGACTTTGGGTCATTCAGGTTGGGTCCTTGTTGGATATGGGCAGGCCTAGCATCTGTTAGAAAAGCTTTTACCTGCTTCCTCCAGGGGTAGGGGTGGGGACCAAGTAGAGAGGCCACTCGGCAGCTTGCAGAACAGACAGGACAACCCCCCCACCACCACCACCACCTGCTCCGGCTTTCTTGGGAACCATGAATGGTGATTACAGTTGGTGTCCCCACTAGGCCACATAGTCCACACGGTGGCATGAGTTTCTGGCATCACAGACCAAGGACTAACCCCATTTTTAGAGTCAGGTGTAAGGCTGGACCTGCCTCTTTGGTGTCCAGGAGCAGAGGGTAGAGCCAGGGCCAGAAAAGGGCTAAGGATCACCCCTAGATGAACTCCAGCTTGGAACTGACCACTCTGAGTCTCCAGAGGTCATTCACTGGTCAGACGTAACAGCCCCAGGTACTGCCCCAGGACCTTTTACAGAAAAGAAACTGAGGCCTGGGGTCTGAGGGTGCAGTGAACTCATCCTTGTGGCCACACTACAGATAAGTGAAAGCTGGGCTCAAGCCCACCATGACTTCTCCAGCTGCTGTTGACTAATGAGGCTCCATAATGAGAGACCTCCCACTCAGCTCTCCACCCGACCTGTCACCCAGTGAAGAGAGGGCAAAAGGACACGTGTCTTGTACAGCCAGTGTCCAGTGTCACGACATCTGATCGGGCCATTCCAGCTGTCAGTGCCTCGCTGGGGCTTGTCTAAGGTATCTGAATTATACACGAGGCCCAGCCACCCAGGCGGCAGATGGCAGTGCATACAGTAACCAGAGCTCTGTCAGCAGGCACCTCCCCTTCTCTTGCTCCTCTCCCAGGGGGCCAAGGGTGCACATAGGGAGCCCCTCCCATCCAGGGATTCCACTGCAAGGGACAAAGAGTCTGCATAATTGGGGTCCCAGGAACAGCCCCCTAACTTGCATGTGTCCCTCTGTATGTCCCAGATGGCCGGGTGTCACAGCTCCTTGACTCCTCCCAGTCACTAGTTCTGTGCTCTGCAAAAGCTATTGCTAAGAAGACAGGAAGGTGGTGTTCCAAAGGGCAGGAATCTCCCAGGGTAGGCAGTGCTAGAGAGGGAAAGGCAAGCATTGAACACAGCATAGGGTTGGGGCCTTGGTTCATAGCAGAGGGGACATAAGTCTGATGGGAGCTGTACACTTGGCTGGCCCCAGTTGGCTATGTCTCTTCCCACTGGCTGGGTCACTGGTAACACCTTCCTTTGTAATGCCAAGACTTGCCGATTTCTCTGCCAGTCCAAGTGGCACATGAGATTATGCCTGGAGATGGGTGGCCTTCACTGGACTGGCCACCCCAAAATGGCAGGGGCTGGGGGTAAAACAACAAAACAGATTTCAGGGGCCCTGGGAAGCAGAACTGAGCGCCCTGGGCCAGGGGCTCCAGGGCTTCCCAGTACTGACCCTCATGAGATTGCCTCTCAGATGCCCAGGGCTATATATACCTCCAAGCCACAGGACACAGTCAGGTGTCCACCATCCCACAAGACAGCCCAAGTTCCAGGCGATGTTGTGGTTTCGTCCAGCCCTCTATCCCAGCTCAAGCTCCCTCCATCAGGACCAAAGACCCCATCAGTCCAGCTCAGGCTGGGGATGCCAGGCCCCACCCTATGTGCTTCTGGTCTTTAGAGCACAGAGGGCCCAGATGTGCATCAATCTAAATAGTGTTTTATTTCATAATTAAGCGTATTACATCTAGAACTTTCCTGTGCTGTCCTGCCAACCTGTGCCAGAGATCTGGGTAATTAAATACATTATGCAGCGTAACCTCAATGGTTGGGAATGAATGAATCAGTTTAATTATGAGAGAATCGCACATTACAATTAACATTCTCATTTTAAATCAGAGATGAGGGAGGGAGACCACCTTCAGGACAACAAGGAAGCCCTGAGGTACTCTGCCTTTCCAAGGGGACTCGGCACACTACATCCAAGTACACAGTGGTGGAGACAGCTAGAGGCTGTGGCAGCTGAAAACGTTCTCACAGGGATGTGGGACAGACTCTCCCCAGGAAGTACAAAGGCCATCACATGGTGCCACACCGCTCTGGTGACAGCTTGGCCTCTAGGTGCTTCTTGCTGTGGTAAGTTCTGCAGCTGACTGTTCTACTGTGGAGATGCCTGTCCCTCTGCGGAGCTGACTGTCCCCTGTGAAGATGACTGTCCCTCTGCAGAGCCGACTGTGGAAATTAATAACTTCTGTTTTCTGAGAAGACAAGCCCGCACAATGAGTGAAAATGAGTTTAAATGAACTAGCAGAGACCAATGGGCTTATGCTCTCTCATCCAGTGGCCTTTGAATGGATTCTTTTTTTTTTTTTTTTTTTTT
>NW_022196897.1:13819809-13916926 GCF_008632895.1 Mastomys coucha
AACTCAGAAATCTGCCTGCCTCTGCCTCCCAAGTGCTGGGATTAAAGGCATGCCCCACCACTGCCTGGTGAATGGATTCTTAAGGAATGGAAGGCCTGGGAGATGGGTAGGGAAGTTAGCAAAGGCTTGGTTTGTGCTCAGGGTCCTAGATCATGGCTTTGCGTGCTATATGTCCAGCCTTAGTGCCCACCAGGCCCACAGTCTCATCTCTAGCTTCAGAAGCAGGTTGCAGAGCAGGCCCTGTAGGCCGAGCCCTGGATGGACAGTGCAGTTTGTCTCCTTCTTAAGTCCTTAGTGTTACCATCTCTGGCCATCCTTGTCCCAGGCACATTTCAAACTTCTCACGTTACTGTTCTCAGGAAGCATCATCGTCCAGGCCTATGCCACTACCCTAATGCCCTTGGAGAATAGTAGGCAGTATCCTGCCTCTGATCCCTGAAAGAGGGACTTAGTGAGCTTCAGGCCACAGTTTGGCAACCCTCCCCATCTTCCTACCACTCCAGTCTACTCTCAAAGTCCATGAGGACTCCTTCCATCTTCTGCAGGCTCTTTCCAGGAAGCCTAATCTCATGGCACCAGCAGTCAGGGAACCCTAGGAGCCTCTGCTCCAGCTGTGTCTTTGGGAGCCAGAGTCAGGAAGAGCAGGGTTACAGAGTCTAGAGCATTTGGGGTTTAGGGCTTACACAAAAGGATGAGGGGAAGTTAGGCCCTCAGCAATGCCCTAGCTGATCCACCTCTGCCAGGGACTCTGGGTCCTGACCTCTATCACTCTCAGCCAGTCTGATTTATGGGGACCACAAATGGCAGATCTGGGGAGCTCTGGCTCTCTTGCTGAATGGCAGGCAGTTCAGAGAAGGGGAACATGAATGACAGACATGAAACTAGACACCCGCTCCTAAGACCACAAAGAACCAGTTGAGACTTGAAGCAGGTGCCTTCACATCCCATCCTCCCTCTGTCTGCATCAGCCTCACCTGTGTCTTCCAGACGTTCTCAAGGTCAGAACACATCCCAGCGGGAAGGGGGTCAGGGGCCAGAGCTGTAGCTGTCCTGAGAATGCCCAAGCAGCTGAAGGGCACAGGCCCTTAGGGAGTGCTCCGGGCAGCCCAATAACTACCCAATTCCGTTTTAATTTTATTTCCTGGATGAAAACACCAGGATCAATCCCACTGACCGTTTAGCAAGGTGTCACCATTTGCATGCTTAAAAGATGCTGCTGTGGGGGATGGGAGGCCAGGCTCAAGTGATTGAAGCTGAGGCTCCTTTCCGCTAAGGGAGTTTAATTTCCAGGTGCAAAGGCAGTGCAGATTGCTGTGCTGGCGTCCCCAAGATGGTCAGGGGTGGGGGAGTCCCTGGGCCAGGAGAGTCTTCAGAGAGGTGGTGCCATTTGCTGTCACTTCCTCGAAGTGTCTGCCTAGCTCCTGGCTTTGCTGGAGTTCTCACTGATTTTTAAACACTGGAAGTGTGCGGGAAAGGGAAATTGATTCACATGAAAGTAGAGAGCAGATCATCCCCATGTGTCCCGAATGTCTGGGATGAAAGGCTCTTTCAAGCATGCCTGGAGCCCCATGGCACTCCCTCCCTTGGGTGATGGGGAATAAAACTGGTGGTAAGTTGTGCATCCTGCCCCTGCCCTGCATCCCTGTCTTCCATATGATAAAGTTTTGGGTAAGGGGCTTTAGGGGCTGTGTATGGTACCTCCCCAAACATGTCTCAGAATGGGGATTATTGTCACAGGAGTCCAATCATCAAGGCCCTGAGGGAAGGAGCAAGTGGAACCATACTCAGCAGCCCAGGGAACCCTGAACCTAGATACCTGCCCTTCATTAATAAGAGTGGACTGCCAGCCCTCTGCTCTGGACATTCTTCCTCTAGGACCAGGGCTCCACTTAGGAATGAGAGCTGGTAGAAGGTGAGGGGCGGGGCACCTGAGGATGTTAGGAAGAATGGAATTGGAAAGAAGTCATGGGTGCTGTTCCAGCCTCTGACCACACTGAGGTGAGAAGGAAGAACTCCTGTCATGTGGGTGCTGGGAATCAAACCCGGGTCCTCTGCAAGAGTAGCAAGTAGCCCGCAGTGGTGGCACACGCCTTTAGTTACAGCGCTTGGGAGGCAGAGGCAGGTGGATTTCTGAGTTTGAGGCCAGCCTGGTCTACAGAATGAGTTCCAGGGTTACACAGAAAAACTCTGTCTCAACCCCCCTGCACCCCCAAAAAAAGAGTAACAAGTGATGTTAATCACCAAGAGCTCCTGGATGGTCTTTCTCACCCTCAGAGGTGGGCACTCAGAGATGGGTACTCAGAGATGGGCCACTAGAGATGGCCGCTAGAGATGGGCCAGTCAGAGATGGCTAAGTCACCGCCCAAATATGCTACTGAGAAGAGGACAGGCCAGTCCTCACATGCCTGGTGCTTGGCAGCCTCAGGACCCTGAGCACTTCACTTAGTCCTCCTGGGTCAAAGTCTGCACATGTGTGAAATGGGGTGGGATGCAGAGTGTGGTGTGAAAAGCTTAGTCACAGGATGTCTCCACAAAACAAAGATCCTACCTGCTATGTCTCACCCTGCTCTCTGTGAAGGACCAGGAAGTCCCAGCTGCCCTTTGGACCCTTGTTTGGGGGCAGCTGGAGGTCCAGAGGGAGGATGGGGACTCCATGGGGCTCACAGAGAGGGAGGGATGGTCTGTCTGGTTGCACTTGGGTTGAAAATACTTGGTATTGATCATAGGTCCTTGAGCAGGAAGATGCCATGGCCAGATGGCTGGGAAGGCATGCATGGCACCTCCAGGAGGTTTTGATCCAATACTCTGGGTGCTGGCACTACTCTGCATGGCTCTGGGAATTCCTAGAAAGATCTTCGAGGCAGACAACAGGCCTGTCACTGCTCAGAGCCGCTAACGATGCGTGGAAGAGCTTGTGAGCAGAAGGCACCCTGTAGCTTGGTTGTGAAGCCATGACCAGCAAGGCCAGCAAGGAGACAGAACCCACACAGGAAGCAGTGCAATGGCCTGGAGCCTGGGGAGCCTCAGTGTCCGCTGCCATGGATGGGCAGGCTGTGGCTTTCTGCGTCTTAGAGGGCAAGGGCTGCTCTGAGGTGAAGTGCAATATGGACAATGGGCCAACAAGCCCGCAGCTGCCCAGACCGTTTCATCAAACAGAATCATGTTTTGTTTTGAGACAGGGTTTTTCTTTTTAGCCCAGGCTGTCCTGGAACTCAATCTGTAGACTAGGGTGTCCTCAAACTCAGAGATCTGCCTGACTCTACCTCCTGAGGGCTGGGATTAGAGGTGTGTGCCACCACCATACAGTTCAACTTCCTTTCTTATACACCCCAATGACCACCAGCCCAAGGATGGCACTGGCCACATAAGCTACCTATCCTGCCCAACAATCATCAACCAAGAAATTCCCCTACAGGCTTGCCCACAAGCCAATCTGGTAGAGGCATTTTCTCAGCTGAGGTTCCCTCTTCCCAAAGACTCTAGCCTGTGTCAAGTTGAACTACTCAGTACAGAAGTCAATGGATCAGGAAATAGAGGCTAAGGTCAGAAACTAGCTGTGCCTCCAGCCTCCCAGACTCAACCCTATGCCCTGCATGTACCAGGTAGGCCCCATCCCCTCAAAGGTCCTACAGTCTCTCAAAACATTCCCATTGCTTGGGGACCAAGTGTTAAACACAGGAAGCTATGGGGATATCCAGCAGCATTAAGTCCGATCAAAAGCTGGCTAGAGCCCAGGTGCCCACTGACAGGTAAATGGATCTAGAAAGTCCTGTCTGGACCAGGTTTGGAGGAACACACCTGTAACCTGAACTGGACAGTGGAAACAGGAAGATCAGCAGCTCAAGCTCATCCTGTCTCAAACAAATGGGGAAAAAAACGTCCCATCCATGCCGTGGACTATGACACAGCCACAAAACTATGACATACAGTGTGTCAGGGTGGCACTCAGAATATGTGCAATAAAAGAGTCAAATAAACACACAAGGCACACAGCATGTGCTTCTGTTTATATGAAAGGCTCACAGGCACCTTGGTGTGGCCTGGGAGTGGCCACAGATAGGACAAGGGCGAGTTTGGTGTGGCCTGGGAGTGGCCACAGATAGGACAAGGGCGAGTTTGGTGTGGCCTGGGAGTGGCCACAGATAGGACAAGGGCGAGGTGACAGCTAAAGGGCAGAGGGTTTCGAAGGCAATGGGAATGTTTTGTTCAGTTGTTTTTGAAATTGGGTTTCTCTATGTAGCCCAGACTAGCTTGGAACCTGTGATCCTCCTGCTTCAACCTTCTTAGTCTTCTTAGGGATAGAGACAGAGGCCAGGGTACCGTCCACACCAGGCCAATATTCTACTCCTGAGCTGAACCTCAGGCTCAGTGCTCCTCCCCCACCCGACCGTGTGTGTGTGTGTGTGTGTGTGTGTGTGTGTGTGTGTGCTGTGTGTGCATGTGTGTGTGTGCATGTGTGTGTGCGCCTGTGTGTGTGTGTGTGTGTGTGTGTGTGTGTGCATGCACCTCTGTAGATACCTCTGTCTCTCTCTGCCTCTCCGTTTCTTTGTCTCTCTTTCTCCTCCTCCTCCTCTGTGTGTGTAAGTGTGTGTTCAGATTTCCCTGTGTACAGGTGAATACGCATGGGTGGAAGGTGCCCTGCAGCTCACATTGGGTGTCTTCTTTGACCACCTTCTACTTTGTTTATTGAGACTTTGTCTATAGTCAGTATAGCCAGCTTTCTCCAGGGAACCCACATCTCTGCCTCTCAAGATATGCTAGCATTATAAGCAAACACCATACCTTCCCAACTTTTTCGTAAGTCATAGGGATTTGAACTCAGGTCCTCATGCTTGCCCAGCAAGCACTTTATCCACTGAGCCATCTCTCCAGTCCTAAAGCTGTTTTTAAAAAGCAACTACCCAGGCCCACAGAGGATAGGCCCTCTGTTCTCTTCTGAGAAGAGAACCCCAGGGACAGATGGTGCAGCCCTCAGGATATGTCACCCATGTCCCTGTCCCTCTAAGCCTCAAGGCCCCTGGTGGGGGCGTTACCACAGCCAGTGACAACAGAAAAGGCAGATTAAAAGCACTGAAGGGACATTGTGGATCAAGGTCAATAAATCTCAGGATGGCCACTCTGTTGAGCAATCTGTCCGGCTGCCTCTCGCCAGCCCCCCTGCTCCCCATTACCTCAGGGGGAGCCACAAATCACCCTGACAGACCAATCAACAGGCCGGAGCTTTTACACACACAGCCTTGTGAGGGATGATCCGCCCTCAGCAATGCAGCAGAATAAATCTCTTCTGGAACTTTTCCCTTCGTACACCATCCGAGCCCCAGGAGCAGGTGACCCAGCCCATCCCACCAGCCTTCCCATGGCCCTGCTTCCCAAGGGCTGGGCTGAGAGTCCCCACCTTTGTCTCTGCTGGACACCTCTGCTCTGGGTCTCTGATGGACTCTGATCATGACTGAGAGATGTGGAATCCCATCTGATAAAAAAGTCCGTCCCGCCCCTTGCCTGCAGTGAGTGCATCCCCTCCCCCACCAGGCACCCCGGCCCCCACAGCCATGGCCTGATGGTGTGGGGCCCTCCTGGCAGGGCTGGCCCGCCTCATTTCAGTAGGAGGAAAGAAAGCTTTATAAAATAATTCATAGGAAACTTAAAACACTCAGACACCCAGAAATTGCAAATGTGGAAATATGATGGATTGTGGGTTGAGAGAAGGCGACTTCTCCAGGCAAAATTGATCCCTTAGAAAATGTTTTTGTCTGCTATGAAAAATGGGTAATACCTCACTGGGGCTTTGGAGCTATAATCCCGAAAATAATTTGCTTTTGATTTCCTCTTAGCCTCCACAGCTCTTTTTGCTCCTCTCCCTCCCCATGTGAGAGCCAGGGTCTCTCATGGTGTGTGGTGGGGAGAGGGCCCCGGGGGTGGTCTCACTGGGGCATCTTTGCTCGAGCTCCCTGCCCAGCTTCTAACAGAGTTGATTCAGGTGACTCTGGCTCACTGCCTCCCAAAGCCCCTCCAACCTACTTCAGTATTTCCCAGTTCACCTGTTCCTGGGCAGTCCAGGACACCTGGGTGGCTGAGGACAGAGGTGTCTGAGTGAAATACCTTGATCTCTGGTTGAGCTGTTAGAAGTCTTTTCACCCCTGGCTTCTACAGGATAATGCAGTTCCCAATGATGACATCCATGCAATGGAAACAGATGGATTCCCGCAAAGGGGTAAACTGAGGCCAGAGGGGAGGGTGTTTAGAAACAGACAGAAGGGAATTGTGGATATGGCTTGGAACTGAAACCAGCAGAGACAATGTGACAGGCAGAGCTGTAAGCCTCTGGGGCCATAGCCACTCAGCTACGGCTCCAAGTACCAGATGAGATGTTGAAAGGACCTAGGTCTCTCTTCTTAGGCCCACTGAGCCTTGCCATTGGTACAGTGGCTTCTCTTCAACCAGCAAACTACTTTTTTATGAAGGTCTACATCCAGGCCTAACCAAGGACACCTTTCCTCTGGTCCAGCTGTCTGCCCCTCTCTGGGCAGCTGCGCTCTGAGCAAAAGCCAGGTTAACTTCAACACACACATGGTCCCCAAATAATCCTCAGGCAACAGGGTCAGAGCTGTGAACCCAGAGCCTTAAGGTTCCCGTGGTGGCTTTGTCTCTGTAACAGGCTTTCTGTGGATGTGAAGGTGAGATCCTGGGGGCAGGCTGTGAGGGCCCAAGCCCCTGTGAGGAGGAAATGAAGGGAGTTAAAGAGACACCTACTTCCTGCTCAGATCTGTCTTCTGAGAGTCACTGTCTCTGTCCACTGACATTGTGATATTAAGGGGACAGTTTGCTTCATTTGACAGGATGGTTCCAAGGGAAGAAAAGGCCTGAGGAGCTGGCCTGGCTTTATGGCCTGACAACTGCCGGTTCCTGTCCACAAGGTCCTCAAGGGTCCACAAGGCTGCCCCACAAGGTCCTCCCATCCCGGCAGATGTGACATAAGAAGTCTCGCTATTGGTCAGCCCCAGGTGGAAGCTGATCTCACTAGCAAGGGTGTGTGTGTGGGAAACAGAAGCCATAGGGCTCAGCCTATTTCCCTTTTGTTTTTACTATCGGGAAACAAAACCATCCCCTGCCCTATCCATTCTGAGGTTGGCCTCAGCAAATTGGCCTCCTCAGGTTACCTGTGTGGCCACTCCTCACCAGCAGCCCTGGGTAAGCTGAGTACTAAAGTACATTCTGGAAAAAGCCTCCAAAACAAAATGGCTGTAGTACCTTCCAAATTTCACAAGTGTGTTTAGACTCGGATGCAGGTAAAGCTTGGCATGGATTAATTGACTGACTTGAAGTTACCCGGACTCTTTCTCAGAATAGCTTCATGGTTGGAGACCAAATCCCAGCCATGGACCTGGGCAGAGGGTCCTAACCTTCCTCCTACTCTCTCCCAAGGGTTAAAGACTTGCTGGCCTTCCACTGGGAAGAAAACAAAACAAATCAATTACATGCAAGCACACACACACACAGTGAGTGGCTCAGGCTGACTTGTGAAATTCGCCTTGATGTCTTCATCTAAGCAGCTTTCATGCATGGGCGGTAGAGTGCAGCCACTTCACATACCTCTATCTATCCTCCAGGCCTTCTCGATGATGGGCAAGGCTAGCCTGTGAGCCTGGGTGAAGACTGCGTAGCACATGTCCACTGCACATGCCTCTTTTCCTAACGATTGAAGAATTTAGTAGCCAGCCAGGCCATAGCTCACCTTGTCACGGAGCTCAGGGACTGTCCTGCAGCAATGTGGGAAACTTAGAGAGAGCATCCTTGAAAAGACTGACTCAGGGCCTCCACGGGAGCCTTGCCTAGAGTTATTTTTTATTCAACAGAAGGTAGTGGAGGCAGTTGAGAAGTACGGTCACTGTCGTTGAAGGGAGGGGTGTTAAAAGGCTCAACTCTCCAGGTGTGGAGGGAAGCAGCTGTCGAGGGCCTTCTGTGTCATTCTCTGGCAGGTTCATGAGGACCAGGGCAACAGGTGAGCAGGATACCTCAAATGTCAAATCTTCGTCAGGGAGCTGCTGTGTTTACTCATTCCTGTTGACTTGCCCCAAGGCAGAGACCTTGTCCCAGCGCCCCTGGGGAGGCCTTTGGGTGTGGTGCTGCAGGGCTTGGCTGACCAACTAGTCAGAACCCGGGACCTGAGGCTTGGGACAATCTGCCTACTTATTTCTACATGGACAGGTCAACAGCCTCACCCTGGACGACCACTTCATATAAATTACAGAAGAGGGTTGAACATGGTAGCTCAAGCTTACAATCTCATGCGTAGAGAGGCATGGGCAGAGAGATGATGAGTTCAAGGGTAGCCTGGGCTACACAGAAAGTTCAAGTCCACACAGACCAGAATGAGGAGGTTGGGGCTGCAGGAAGGTTGTCAGAGTCGGGAGTGGCTGGTTACTTTTGGGTGCAGAGGATTTGGGGGCAGGGAACAGGCCAGGAAAAGTAGTGTGCCACCTGGCCAAGTGGAACTGAACAAGGAGCATTATGCATGGGGCACTGTGGGGACTGGCCAGGAGCTTCAGGGTGAGGTGAGGGGGTCAGAGTGGACAGGAGTCATGTGGCTCCCCACCAGCTGGACCCTGGGCTCATGACTCAGTGCTTGCCTGTCTGAATCTGCCCCAAAGGGGAGTGCCTGTGACAGAGAAGGAGCAGGCAGCCTTACATGCCCAGAGGATGGCTGCCTGTGCCTCTGGTGTTGCAGAGGGAAGGGGAGGCTCAGATCCCAGGTTGGCCTCTCCCAGCCTCTGCCACCAGTGTCACTGGGAAGGCCCCATTCTGATTGTATTAGACAGGCCGCTATTGATCTGGTTCTTGTTTGTCCCTGGAGCCTCATTTCAATAAACAGCAGTTTGGAAGAATTAACCAGGGACCCAGCTCACTCCCCGCCCCCTTCTTCCTCCGCCTTAGTTTTCCTTCAGAAGATTTATGAGGATTCCAGTGAGGTTCTAATTTGTTCCTTGGGCAGCAGGATCTGAGGCAGAGGTTTGTTTGTTCCTGTGTCCTTACATGGGGACATGGCTCTTTCCACCCACCAGGTGGCTAAGGGACTAAGACACAGGGTCTTTGGTGCTCAAGAGCAGCTATGATCAGCAAAGAACCTCAGTCTGGGAGGGAGCAAGCTGCCACACTGCTCTGGGGCTGGGTCAACCCCTGGAGAAGTCATCAGGAGGGAGAATCATCCCACTGGCCATGAATCAGCTCTGAGCAGATCATCACATGCCCTGGGTCTCAGCCCCTCATCTGCAAAGGCGGATGGACGATGACAAATGTGCAGAGACTGTGTGTGTGGTGTGTACATCATGGATTATATGTATGATCTATGAAATGATCACACCATACCTGACAAGTGTGTGTATGTGTGTGTAGTGTGTGTGGTGTGTGTGTGTATATGTGTGTGTGTATGTGTGTTGTGTGTATGTGGTATGTGTGTGTGTCTTTGTGTGTGTCTGTGTGTGGTATGTGTGTGTGTATGTGTGTATGTGGTGTGTATGTGTGTATGTGGTGTGTATGTGTGTATGTGGTGTGTATGTGTGGTGTGTGTGTGTATTTGTCTGTGTGTGTGTCTCTGTGTGTGTATGTGTGTGGTGTGTGTGTGTGTAGTGTGTGTATGTGTCTGTATGTGTGTCTATGTGTCTGTATGTGTGTCTATGTGTCTGTGTGTGTCTGTGTGTGTGTGGTATGTGTGTATATTGTGTTTGTGTGTGTATGTGTGTGGTGTGTGTGTGTATGTGTCTATGTGTGTGTATGTGTGTATGTGTCTGTGTGTGTGTGGTATGTGGTGTGTGTGTGTGTGTCTGTGTGTGTGTGGTATGTGTGTCTGTGTGTATCTGTGTGTCTGTGTGTGTGTGTGTAGTGTGCACATGGGTCACACCCTGCTTCATGCTTAGTTTTCCATCTTGTTTTTGTTTTGTGAGCTGCCATGTGGGTGCTGGGATTTGAACCTGGGTCCTTTGGAAGAGCAACAAGTGCTCTCTTAACCGATGAGCCATCTCTCTAGTCTCTTTGCCCTGTTTTGAACACAATACAACAGAAAAGTCCCTGAGTTATTCAGTTTTCTTTTAAAAACAGGCTTTAAATGTCTGCCCAGGGATGACCCCACCCACAGTGGTGTTTGGGCTCTACATCAACCATTAATAAAGAGTATGTCCCTGCAGACTTGCCCACAGGCCAGTTTAATGGAGGTATTTTCTCAACTGAGGTTTCTTCTTCCTAGATGACTCTAGCTTATGTCAGGTTGACAAGAAATATCCCCAGCACAGGAGACATCAGCACTCCTCCGACCATGCAGAGGCCACACCATGATCATGACCTTTGAAGGAGGGCTAGGCTGTTACATGCATCAAGGTTGTCAGCACCATTATGTTTTGTTTGGTTTCTTTGTGTAGTCATGGTGTCCTGAAACTTGCTCTGGTCTTGAACTCAGAGATCTGCCTGCCCTGCTCCCCCCAAGCCCTCCCGCAGTGCTGGGACTAAGGGCCTGTACCACCACCCAGCTAGGCAGCCATTTTCTATCTCTCCCTTTGCTCTTGGCCTCTGCTCCTTGCTCCCTTTTCTGGCTTTTTGGAACAACCGAGTCTTTTGTTGAGTGTGTGCGTGTTCATGGGTGTATGCACAAGATCATGGATGATGTGTATGTGGAGACCTTAGACACTGTTGTCAGGTAAACCTGAAAGACAGGGTCTCACTGAACCAGGATCTCACCAATTATGCTAGACTGGCAGACCAGCAAGCCCAAAGATCTACCTGTCTCTACCTCCCTGGATGCTGACCACATCTGGCATTTTTACAGCACTTTTGGGAATTGAACTCAGGTCATCATGCTTACAAAGCAAGTGCTTTATCCACTGAGCCATCTCTCCAGCCCTAGTCAAGCATCTGTGTGAGTTCATTTCCCCTTTGCTGGTTTACATGGCAGCTCTCTGCTGTTTTCAATGGTTGCATTGGGGATCAGCATCTGAGACATAACACAGCCTATCTTAGAGAGATACAGGCTACTTCCATTCCTACTTCTGTAACATGTCTCCAATCACTGTGCATTATAAGCCTCAAAACACATCATGATAATTAAAGTTTATTTATTTATTTAAGCTTTTTTGAAATAAACTCTCACCATGTAGCCGTGGCTAGCCTGAAACTCACTCTGTAGACCAAGGTGTCCAGGAACTCATAAGGATCTGCCTGCCTTTGCCGGGAGTGCTGGGATTAAGGCGTGCAGTGCTGAGGACAGCCCAGGCCCCATCCTGGGAGCGAGGCACTGACTCCCTTCACTGCCCTGACTCTGAGCTGGGCTGGCCTGTCCTCTCCCTCTGCTTTGGAGACACTTGATTCTAAGGTGATTTAGTGCTGCTTCGCTTGTATATCTTCTGCTCAAGGTTTCTGGAGACTCTTGGACTTGGTTTAGAAATTTCATAAAACTGGATCTTTGGCTCTTGTGTCTCCTTTTGTTTCTTTGCCTCCAAATTCTTTTGAAAGTGACACAACAGAGTCCCATTTCAACAACTTACATAGTCTCTTGTTTCTTCTTGTATACACACACATACATACATACATATGTGTGTGTGTATATATACATATATACACTCATATGTATGTACACATATATCCATACACACATGTGCATATGTAAATATGCGTGTATAAACATATTTATGATTTATTATATACATATATCATATATTATATATTTATATGCACATAATATATACACATATATGTATATTAAGGAGTAAGAAATATACTATGTAAGTTGTTAAAATGGGATTTTGCTGTGTCACTTTCAGAAGCCCCTGGAGGCAAAGAAACAGAAGGGAGCACAAGAGGCACATAATGTGTATACATATATAGTGCATATATATATGTATATATTATACATCACACCAGGGTATCTTTTGAAGATTTATTTATTTACGTGTATGGTGCTTTCCTTGCATGCATGTATGAATACCACATGCATGCCTTGTGCCTGCTGAGGCCTAAAAGGGTGTCAGGTCCTCTGGGACTGGATTGACAGTGGTTAGCTGTCATGTGCATGCTGGGTCCTCTGGAAGAATAGCCAGTGCCCTTGGTCACCGCTCCATCCCTCCAGTTCTGTTGTATGGTCACTGTCACTTTCCAGTTTCACTGTGGGCAGCTTCTCCTGGAGCCTCAGGTGTGGGGTTGGGGAGGAACACAGGTGTGAGATGACAGAGGAGCACAGCTGTGGACTGAGGGAGAAGCAGATGTTTTATTTCCTTTGGTAGGTAGCGGGTAGCGGCAGCAATGTATTGGAATATGGAGGAGTTATCAAAACCCAGACATTTCTCGGCAAAGTAGATTTCCTAGGATGTGTACAGAGTCCTGGAGATGTCTTTGGGGAGATTTTCAAGTGGAGCCTCCCTACTCTGCTGACATCTCACCAACACTGTCCCTGCAGAAGGCCTATTGGATGGTGAGGGGGAATGCGTAAGGGAACATGTCTGAGCCCAGGGCTCAAGCCAGTAGTGGTGGGGAATAGGGAGCATGCTCTGGAGGTGACACTGAATAGGGGCAAGGACAGCTACTTGCTTTTGCTGCTGCTTGCCACAGCTGCAGCCTTGAGAGCATCAGCATGGTGCCTGGTGAGGGAGACTCCAAAGTGTCCCATGCAGGGGCTAAGCATTGCATAGCAGGAAAAGGCCTGTGGATTTAGTTTTTCATCATGGCCACAGTATTGAGAGCCTCACAGACCTGTGTGTGCACTGCCCTCCCTGCTGGGAGGCCTGGATCCTGGGGCAGCACGGTAACCTCTGCAGGTGATGGATCACAGTGTCTGCCCTGGTGCAGCAGACGTGGGGCTGCACTTGGCCTCAATCGCTCCCTAGGGACCACCCCCAATCGATGGCATTCTGTGCTCAGTCCAAGCAGCCTATGATAAATGGCCTGGAATTGATTTCTACTTAATTGACAATTTGGTGAACCTGTTTGCAGAGTCCCAGGTTGCTCAGGAAGGGGAATGTCCCTGGCCAGGATGACAGCCAGGGGGCAGCAGAGGCTATCCACTGATGGCAAGGGACTCCCATTGTGTCAAGCTTGAGACCCCTCTGGAAGCCTGGCAGTGTCACCAGCCAGATCTGGGACACCCCCTAGGGAAGTGGATCTTGGATATGATTGCAGTTAGGAAGGTGAGGTGGGTGAGTGACACCCAGCTCTGTCACCAGGATACTGTCTGACCCTTGGTTTCCTTCTGAGCAGGTCTCATTACAAACCCTGCCTGCCCCCTGCTCAGCTGAGGCAGCCCCTGGTACCAACCCCACCTGCTACCCAGCAGTGGTCCTCAACACTCCATTTTCTCCATTGCGGCTGAAGGATGTGGCTAACCAGACTAGGTTACTCTCTACCTAAAAGCTTCCTTCTCCCTCCTCTCCTCTCACCAGTCTGAGTCACCATCCCCTTCTTTCCCACCAGTCTCTTGCCAGCCTTAGGACTTGTACTTTCTGGCTAAAACACACTCTCTAAGCAGACCCGCACACAGGGTAGTCCTAACCTTCTGGCTTCTCCAGAGGTTAGAGCAGGAGAATTGCTTGAGCTCAAGAGTTTGAAGGTAGCTTGGGTAACACATCAAGTGATTTTAAAAAGATTTTTTTTACTTTTATGTGCACTGATAGTTTTGCCTACATGTATGCTTATCTGTCTGTGTGAGGGTGCCAGATCCTATGGAACTGGATTTATAGACAGTTGTGAGCCACCACGTGGGTGATGGGAATCAACCTCTGAGCCAGTTCTCCAGCCTCAAGTGCCTGACTCATAAGAAATCAAGTATGGCAATGCAAGCCTATAATCCCAGCACTTGGTAGGTAGAGGCAGGAGTTCAAGGCCAGCCTGGACTACATGAGACCCTTTCTAAAACGAAAGATGTGAGAGAGAGGGAAGCCTACAACAAGGACCACATCTGGTTCATGTAAAGCACTTATCTTCAGGTCTTGTGGCCCTTCTCTGCTGGGTTGCAGGTTGTCCACTTGGGAGCTTGCACCTCCCCAGTCTTCACATGTGTAGAGAGACCAGGAAGTCCCAAGAAGCCTCTAGCCTTGGGGTGGGGCTCATGTGAAAGTTCCCAGGGTTGCTCAGAAACAGCCTCCTGCTTACCCTCACCACCTGCTCCTGAGACATGAGTGGGGCCCAGGCTCAGGAGCTGTAGCCAAAGCCCAGGTAATTCCTGCTGTGGGGCGCTTCCCAGACAAAAGCCCAGATTAAGTCAGCAGGAAGGCAGAGTGAGGCCAGTGGCTGCAGTTCACCCCCAGAGCAAACAAAGGCTCTGCCCTTCTCAGATGCTGCTCTTTAGGGTCTGGTTTCTGTGCTGTGCAACCCAATGCCATCAGGAACCGTCTGGCAGCCTGCCAGTCCTGGCTCTGCATGGCCCACTTCTTCGGAGCTCCACCCGTCACCTGCACCTAACCCTCAAAAAGGAGGTAGCACCAAGGGGGTGAGCCACTGAGCCAGTAAAGAAGGCGGCACTGCCTCTGCACATGGTATGCAAGGGTCTACGGAATCCACTTCCTGCACCAGGAACATGTTTTCCCAGCTTTGGACCCAGCAGGGTCTCTGAGGAGGTGTGAGGCTGCTGTCCTCATGGCTTCAGATCTGTGGCTGAACTCCACTCCATTTGTGGATATGTGACATAAGGCAGGAGGCCAAACAAGTCTGTGACATTAGCTCCATGTGGCCTTGAGCAAGCTTCCTTGCTTCTGGGGCTCAGTTGACTCGCTGTGCAGGTCATGGTCCCCAAAGCACAGATGTTGGTAGGAACCTGCCAAGCTGCAGAAGGTCCCAGTTTGTCAGCAATGGGGCCAGAGCTATGGAGCCTCTTCTGAGTGTGTGGTGGGCCTCATAAGGGAAATATTAGCCCTGGAGGAGAGGGACATTGGGGCTTCTCCCAGTCTTTCTTGATTGAGCAGGCGGGCTCTGACCTTACATAGTGTGCAGAGCAAAGTGGGGGATCAGAAGGCCTGGCATGCAAGAGCCCTCCCAAGGCCCACAGTGGGCTGAGTTGGTCCTTGGCTCCTCTGGCTGGGCAGGCCTCAGCTCACACACCGAAGAGATGCAGTTAGTACCTGGTACCCTATTAATGACCCCAAGAGGCAGTTGGCAGTAGCCATTTCATGATCTGCACCCCACTTTCTGAAATAGGGTCTCATGTAGCCCAGGCTGGCCTTGAACTCATTCTGTAACCAAAGATGATCTTGAACTCCTAATCTTTCTTCGTTTATCTCCTGAGTGCTGGGGTCATCGGCATGTGCCACCACACCCAGATTTACAGTGCTGGGAATCTGACCAAGGGCTTCATGCTGATGAGACATGCTCTACCAGCTGAGCTCTAGCTACAGTACCAATCTGCTGTTTTTGGATGTGCCAACAGCAGAGCCTGGGGGTTCAACTTGGATAAGAAAGAACACCCACCTGAAGAGGGGCTCAGAGCCACAAAGGCATCTGGAGCATGCTCTGTGAGACCAACACACCTGTTTGGGGAGAGCAGATGCTTGCAGCAGCTCACCGCCCATGGCATCCTTGTCTTTGACTTGCCTGCCTATAAATGGGAAGAGCCCCAAGTTCTAAATTCTTAGGCCAAGAAGTGGGTAGGGTCTCCCTAGGTAGGGCTTACTGGATGGTTCTGCAGGCCCTGCCATTGTTTTGAATGAGGAGGGGCATATCCTTCTAGGTAGATGCTGGGGCATTCCCCAGCTTGTTCCGCAGCAGTTTGATAAATTATGCCCCAGGACGTGTCCAAACCCCACCCCGGCCTCATCTAGGAAAAGGGTCTCTGCAGATGAGATTTAGGTGGGCCCTTGCTATGTGACTGGTGATCAGAGTGACTTTCATCCAGTGACAGCTGTCCTTAAAGAGAAAGGCAGAGGAAGAATATCATGGGGAGTAGAGATGGCAGTTAGGGTAATGTGGCCACAAGCCAAGGGAGAGTGGAGCCATAGAGAAAGGCAGAGCCTCTGAGAGAACACGGTCTCACCATACACAGACATCTGACTTAAGGCCTCCAGGGCTAATGTTTCCCTTTGTATCAAGCCACACAGGGGGTAGCTGTGGTGTTAATCTCAGAGTACTTCTACATAGACCTGATGTGTGACCCTGAAACCCAGTGACTGCTTCTTGGTCCTTCCCCAAGCCTGGCTCTGCCGTCTGACGTCTGACTCATGCCAACTCCATTCTGTCACTTAACTCCCTTTCCTGTCCTGACTTATAAGGCCTGGGTAACACACACAGACTTGTATCATACTTGTGTGATTCTAGTGGGGTGAGCCATCGAAGTCAGAGCAGGAATGGAGAGGGAGGGTCTCAGGAAAGAACAGTTTGTGGAGGAGCTTGGGCAGGAGTGTATAAGGAAGAGAAGCTGACTTCCAGGAAGCTGGGCTTGTGCAGCAGGGACGGTGTGGTGTGCTGGAGATGGCAGCTGCTCCCAGGTGTGAGCCCAGCTGGCTGTGTGGATGTGGCCTGGTTCTACCTCAGATAGGGAGACAGCAGGTGAAACCTGTGCTTATGAAAGCTGGGGAGAGGTCTTCTCAGGTCTCCTCCTCTGAGGTGTCCAGGTCGGCTAGCTCAGGCAGCAGCTGGGTCACAAATGCAATTCTGTACCTGAACACAAACCCTCTGACCCAGGCCTGGCCTCTTCTTGCTTTGCTCCCTCCCTGAGCTGTGCCTAGTCTGGGATACAAGGTGTGTCTTTGTTTTATCCACTTGATGATCAATGCCAATATCTTGTAAGGCAATTAAGTGTCCATCGGCCTCTTCCTCCTTCCTACACCAAACCCTCCTCAATGCAGGGTGACCTGGCCCGGCCCCTCACGCTTCCACCCAAAAGAAAATAAATAGTCAGGACTTGGGGTGGGGGGGCTGCAGGAGGGGCTACCCAGTGCAATCAGCCAAAGAGGCCCAGAGCTTTGCAAGCGATTTGATTAATCAACGTAATGGTTTTGCAACCTGAGTCCAGGAAGCTGGGGTTAAGGCTTTTGTGTCCGGTGCCAGTGCCTAAGCCCCTGCCCATCAAGAATGTGAGCTCCCAGACCCCAGTCAATCCCACCACCTGAAACTGGAGCACCAGGGCCCAGCAGTGTTGACTTTGGCTCCTGGACAGGGTCCCAGCTTCCTCAGACTCTGCAAGGGTACTCTGTACTAGAATACAGAGTAATTTGGGCACTTTCCCTGGAGGTCAGGTGTTAACTAGGGCCATAAATCTTTTTGTTCCAAAATGCAGACCTTTTGGTCACTGACACTGATTTGAAGTTTAAACACAGTCAGGAGCTGTATTTAAAGTCTTAAATGATTTTGTGAATTCTCTATCACCCCAAACCCTTGTGGCATCTCCAGGAAAGGCAGGGAGCTCAGCTCTGATGGGTATGGGCTTCTCTTGGTCTGAGATGAAGCTGATGGAGCACAGTTTTTCACCTACCAGTGAGCCAGGGGCAAGCTGGCAGTGAGACCTGGAGGCTGGAGCCGACCTCTTCCTTATTCTCTGTCAGCTCCATCCTCCTAGGTCCTAGCCTTAGAGCAAGTCCTTAGAGCTGACTACACTAGAAGCTTAGTGCCAGCTCCCTGGGTGGCCACCTCTTCCTTTCACAGCTGGAAAGCAGAGAGGGCTAGAGTATTTTCGGGATGCTATGGAGAATGGAGCTACCTGATCCATACAGTCTGTGTTGGGCAAGGGGCATCTTCATCTCTGGGATGGAGTTTGGAATTTCTAGATCAAGAGATAAAATGTCCCTTGGTGGTGAAGCTTTAAAGGGAACCACAGACCTGCCTAGGAGTCCACTGGTGTAGAGGACCCAGCTCTGTACAAGAATGGAATAATTCTGCACCCACCCTCACCCCCCCTACCCTGCTTCCTCAGAGTAAGCTGTTCATGTCCAGGAGAGCACTAGCCAGGTGGACAGCACAGACTGGGCCCTGTGCCTGCTTCCCAGCCACTCACTTTGGACAAATACAGTGACCTGTGTTGAGCCTGGAGCTCCAACCTTTTCATCAAGAAAGATTTAATTTATTGGGAGCGCAAAGCCACAAATCACAGGCTTGGAGATTTATCGCCTCCGGGGGCAGAATGGACCACAGAGAGGATGCAGTCTCCCCAGCTCGACCCACTCCTTTAATAAAGTTGAAAATGTAAAATATGCCTGCTCCACCCCATGCAGTGCTGTGGGCAGTGGGCCGGGTTTATGGAAGGAAGTGCAGGACAGAGCCCTCATCTCATTACAGGAGAGACACAGCCAGTGGCTCAAAGGCCACTGCCCAAGCACTTGTGATTAAAGTGCTCAGGCAGCTTAGAGACCCCAGTACTGCATGGGGGTGGGGAGGCACTGTTCCCACACCTCAGGGGCTTTGGAGCCTGGGGCTGCAGCAAAGCTAATACAGCAGCTGATCACCTATAAACCCTGCCAGGAAAGAAGTGACATTACCAGACCAGGATCCTGCAGCAAGTGGCATTTGGAAGACCTGGGATAAAAAGAGCAATGTGGCCTGGCAGTGGTGGCACACGCCTTTACTCCCAGCACTTGGGAGGCAGAAGCAGGAAGATTTCTGAATTCGAGGCCAGCCAGGTCTACAGAGTGAGTTCCAGGACAGCCCAGGCTACACAGAGAAACCGTGTCTCAAAAAACCAAAAAAAAAAAAAAAAAAAAAAAAAAAAAAAAAAAAAAAAAAAAAACCAAAAACCAAAAAACAAAACAAAACAAAAAAACCCCACTACCACCACCACTGACAACAACAACAAAACAGCACTGTGGGTTTCTATGTTGTTGGAAGGTGTGAGTTGTGAGGTGTCCCTTACAGTCCTGGGGCCCATTTGTTGTTCGGGACACTCTCCCCACACTCCTATTCTGCCCTTGCCCTGCTGTCCTGGGTGCCTGTGGGTCACATAGTGGAGCCATTCCTAATCACCAGGGCAGGGCTGGGCCAAGGATGCCACTGGTGCTGATGGAGAAAGAGAAAGCAGGGAGAAGGGAGCAGAGGTTTCTGTGTGGTACTGAGGGGTCCACTTCTCAATTGTGCATGCAGACTTCCCCCACCAGGCAGTTGACATGGGCCCTGGGGAGTGGCCAGTACCTGGGGGACCAGGGACAAGCTAGGCAGGCACTGAGTGGCCTTTTCTCCAGTTGGAGCTGAGCTGAGGGTGGGGCTACTGCCTCTAACCCAGGCTTGATCTTTCATGTTGTTTGTATTTTTGCTATGAGGTATGACCATTTCCACTTCCCTCCTAGTTCTCAGTACTTTGGGCAGTAGACTGGATGTAAGCAGGCTGGGCCTAGAAGTTTGAAAAGGCTTGTGAGTAATGAAGACTGTCCTGGTGAACCTCCAGGTCCAAGCCTGGTGTACTGGTGTATGTAGGTAGACATGGCTGGGTGGAAATGTTGAATATGAAGGTGTGTGTGTGTGTGTGTGTGTGTGTGTGTGTGTGCGTGTGATGAGGAAGAACCAGAGTGGACCCTGGATGAAGCCTAGAGATTGCTTGCAGGGCAGACAGCTGCTCTGTCTCTCCTGTACTATGGAGTCAGAGCTTGGGGACCCAGTTCTCCCAGTTTCCCTGAGATGTCCCAGACCTGGAGGGACACTTATGGCCACTTCTACCACTGTCTGTGACTCCTCTCATCCTTTAGGTCCTGCCAGAACCCTGATTGTCTGCTCCTTTGGAGAACTGCTGTTCTAGAGCTTGATGCAAATTCTCTAGCAAGTGTCTTCAAAGGAGCAGGTTAGAGTCTGAGTTAGCCCCTCAGGAGATTTCAGAGCATCTGGACCTATAGTCCTAGATGCTCAGACCACCAGGCACGGAAAGATGGACAGTCAAACTTCTTTAACCACATGCAGGAAAATGGACCCTCAAAGGTAAGGGCTGTATTCAGAGCCACAAAGAAGTGGGGGGTCCAAAGAGGGCCTCAACTAACCTCCAACTGAGAGATGACTCTTGAAGGGACACCCTGGGTCAACATCCAGGTGCAGCCCTTTCCCACTAACCCCACAGTGGGTTCCCTCTGTAGGCTGTCAGGCTACTGTGGAAGGATGCTCTGGTCTCACACTGCTCTCTTGGCCAACACCTGCTCCCTTCTGCGGCACCATCTCTGACAGTACACTCTTTCAGTGGCCTTCAAAACAGTGCCTGATTCCAGAGCCCAGGACCCTTTCCTAAAGGTTTATCTGATAGATGGCATTGAGGTATCTCTCTGACAAGGGCAACACTAGGCCCCTAAGGAACAGCATGGTGAACGCTCAGAACTGGAGGAGTTCCAGCAGGAGAGGGGAGCCTTGCCTGTGTGCACATGACTGTGTATATGATGTCCTCCCATGTGTGTGAATATGCACTTGGGTGCACACCCAGCCTGTGCACATGTCTATATTTAGAGCATGTGTGTGCATGCATGTATCTATGTGCATTCATGTGACTGGATGTTCTGTAGCCATGTACACACACAGGATGGGCAACAACATCTTGGGTGGGTATGTGTGTATGTAAGGAGCTCTGTAAGTCGGCTCAGCCTCCAGGCTCCGCTGTGCCTGGCCTGGGATTGGAGTCCTGAGATCCTAGGAAGGAGATAGTTGCCCTCAGTCCAGCTTAGCTCTTTGAGCCTGCTGTGACCTCATGTCAAGCAGCACAGGCCTTGGCAGAGAAGGCCTCCTGGCCCCATGCCCCAGCTAGCACTCACTCCAGCTCTGAGCCCACCCACTTGTCCGGCCCCTACCCCCCACCCAAGCACTCTACTTAATGTCTTTCTCATCAGGAGTTTTAAATTATAAGCCTAAATGAGGTCTATAAATTTAACTTCATAAAATCCCGCGCACATCATTCTCCAACAGAAACAGCTCTCTAAGAAATATTTTCCTTGCGACCCCTCCCCCTGTGCAATATAACATTTATTCTAATATTAAAATGGCAGGTGTTCTATAAATCGTGAGTCTTCTGCACTCTTCATTGATTTTCCCTCAGCCTCCAGCCCGTGCGTAGAAGCCAAGTGTGAATATCAGTCTATTCGATTGAGATTCATACCCTATTTGGGGGTCAAAGAGCGAGACCTTGTGAGCTTGAACTTCTATCAGCTCAACACTGATCAATAGTTGGAGATATATTGGGGGTTATCCGCTCAAACAGATTATGTGGCTATAAGTACAAGACAAGGGGCCATTGGTGTCTCCTAAGGGGTGACAGTCTGGGAGCCATTGGCCAAGAAACAGACTTAAGCCAACCAACGCGCTGGGATCAACCTGGAGTTTCTTTTTGCTCCCTTTGCCCAGCTGGGACGCAGGAGCCCAAAGATATGGTCACTGAGGCCCAGGGAGGCAAAAGTTCCTGGGAGAGACGAGCCAGGGGCAGTGCCTCTAAGCCAAAAAGAGGTCTGTTTCCCTTATACGTTTCAGGACTCTTAAACCTGCCCCAAGTCTTCATGGCTGCTTCCTTCCAAGGCCTCTGCCTCCCTCTTGCCTTGAGTGTCTGTCTCTCTTTACCCTATGTTCCCGGGGTGGCTGTCCCCCAGAGGCGTCCTCTAATGCTGCCTTGGAACCTACGTCCTTCTGTTTGAACCTTTGGAAACAGGTCCTTTGAGGACAGGCTCCAGGCTTTCCTCCTCTCACACTCCTGCCCTGCTGGGCCTCCAGATGCTAACTCCCTACAGCTCCTGGCAGCCTCTGGGGAGAGCCTGTGCTTAGCAAGGGGCTGCAGCTGCAGCCACCCACAGGAAGCTGCCATCCTTATCCTAGGATGTGGAGTTAGAGCTCAGGGACGCACTTTTCCCAGCACACGTCTGAGTTGCCACACTGCAGCACCTTTGTTGCGGCTGTGCCCTTGTGATGACTTCCACTCCTGCCTCCTCACACATCACTGCCAGGGCTGCTTGAGGCCCTGACAGCTGCCGGCCTCTGACACATAATGCATGTGCTCTGTTAAGTTATTAGGGAGATAAATAATTTGAACTCTGGCTTTTTACCTTTTCCCCCAGTGGGCGGGCCGCCCGGAAGCCTACCTCTCCCACTGAAGGGATAATTTCATTAGGAGCGTCGCGCAGCTGGCAGAGGCAACCCGGTGAAGCTTCGAGTGGAAATTCTTTATGGAGATGAGAGATAGGAATATGAAAATTTAAGCCAGAGCGGATGTAATTTAACTCTGCATTATTCCTTGGGGACACAAATCCTTTGTAATATTGTCGGATTTGGGAGGCCAGAGCAGGGTCATTGGGCCTTGGGGTGGCTAAGGGGTTTATATCCCACCCCTATCAGGTTATAAGCAGGCGATGGATGGTTGGGGGGTCTGTTGGGTAATGGGGTGCAGCAACAGGCCTGGCCAGGCTATGAGGCTACACAGCTGCAAGGGACTGGGGAAGGCACCAGGTCTTAGGAAGAGAGGGGCTTGTAGGCTTGCTGTCCACCTGCGCTGGCTCCTTAAGAACTTGTTCTCACTACCAAATAGGGACCTGCATGTCCCCACACCACTGTCCTAGGAGCCTAGTCAGCTCCAGAAGGGAACCAGTCTGGGCCGTTCTATTCTAGAAATGTTACGGCTGCAGTAAGAAAGGACCACCAACTTGGCAACTGCAACAGTTCAGGTCTATCTCAGGTACTTGAAGCCTGTTCCCTTTTTGGCTCAGAGGGAGGATCAGTCCAGGCTCTCCTATACTCTGTGAAGCCTGGGGGATGAACAGGCCCATCTCTGCCTCTGTTCTCTGCAGCTGTGCTGCTCTAAGTGATGGGATAGCCTGAGACCACCTGCTTGGGTTTGTCAGCTTCTGAGTCTAGCCACTATACTGTGTCTTTAAATGGAAGAACCCAAACTAATTTTAATTGCAGCCATTTTACCCACAGGCTTGGAGGCACTGCTTATAATCCTAGCACTTGGGAGGATGAGGATCAGAAGTTCAAACTCAGCTCAGTTTGAGAATAACCTGAGCTACATCAAGAGGCCCTGCCTAAAACAGTTGCAGTGGGGGATTAATTTCAAGCAACAGACACACTTAAAAATGCTTTTTCTCTCTTATATGAAAAATTCATACTTGGGCTCCTGTGACTTAGGGGACCCCCAAGGACACTGGTTAGGAACTTTTGTAATGTAATTAACTTTCCTTAAACACTTACTATTTGTTTGTTTTCTTGTTTGAGACAGGGTTTCATGTTACCATAGGTTGGTTTCAAACTGCTAGTGCTTGCAGTGTGTCTCACACTGCTGCTGAAGTTGCACCTGTCATTTCACTAAACATCTTCCTTGAATCCTGGGCTTACCTGTTGTTAATGGACAAGCTGCTTTCACCCAGACAAAAACCATAATAATAATAAAAAAATGCAAGGAATGAAGATGTGGCTTAGTGATTAAGAGCACTGACTGCTCTTCCAGAGGTCCAGAGTTCAATTCCCAGCAACTACATGGTGGCTCACAACCATCTATAATGAGATCTGATGCCCTGGTTTGGCCAACAGGCATACATCCAGATAGAGCACTCATATACAGAAAAATAAATAAAAAATAATTTAAAATAAATAAATGAATAGATCTTAAAAAAAAAAAAACAAGAAGATTCTTTTACTTTCTAGACTCTCTGTACATGTAGTGTTAAAAGTCATCACGGGCTGGGCGGTGGTGGCTCACGCCTTTAATCCCAGCACTTGGGAGGCAGAGGCAGGCAGATTTCTGAGTTCGAGGCCAGCCTGGTCTACAGAGTGAGTTCCAGGACAGCCAGGGCTACACAGAGAAACCCTGTCTCAAAAAACCAAAAGAAAAAAAAAAGTCATCATGGAGTGCTGACTCAGAATTGCACCAGTTCAGTCCTGTTTCTGTCCTCTGACCCTCTGGAGGACTCTGCTGCCTTATTCAAGTTCCTATGTGGGTCTAAGAAATGCACTGTCCTCCTCAGTTGTGGGGGACCAACAGGGTAGAGCCCTATGTATGCCCAAATTGCAGGATAACTCATCAAGTCTCTAGAATTCAGGCCTGCTACCTTGACTCCTTGGCATAGGATAACTGGAGAGTGTTGCTCTCTCCAACGTTTTATTTTGACAAATTCAAGAACTGCAGAGCCATGCGAGGAGGTGGGTGGTGCTCTTACTGCTCCGCCCACTCTTCCTCACTCATACTTCTGTTTTCAGAGACTTCCTGAAGCTGAAGAGCTCCCCTTAGTTGGCCTCAGATCTGAGTTCCCAGAGCACCCTCAACTCTGCCACCCATCTCTAGCTATTCAGGCAGTTCCAAAGCCAGCACACTGTCCAACAGCTCTGGGGGGTTATCAGGGACCAGGGAGGTGACCACACTGAGCATTTCCTAAGAAGACAGTTTTCTTTTTTTAAATTTTTAATTTTATTTTATTTTTGTTTTTTCGAGATAGGGTTTCTCTGTGTAGCCCTGGCTGTCCTGGAACTCACTCTGTAGACCAGGCTGGTCTCAAACTCAGAAATCTGCCTGCCTCTTCCTCCCAAGTCCTGGGATTAAAGGCATGTACCACCACTGCCCAGGCAAGAAAACAGTTTTCTTTTTGTGTGTGTGATGGTTTGTTTGTTTTTGACACGAGGTCTTTCTATACAATCAATCATGGCTATCCTGGAACTTCCTATGTAGATCAGGTTGGCCTCAGACTCACAGAGATTGGCCTCTAGTACTAGAATTAAGGGTGTGCATCACAATTACCAGCTAGGAAGAAGTTTTCAAAGCAGAATTTTAAAAATAAACCTTGCCCAGGCAGAACACACACTCACCACTGCGTGTGAGTATACAGAGAATACGAGAATTGAGTGCATGGGTGGAGTGAGGCTTTGTATTTTCCAAATTCTCCTTAGGGAATGCCAGCTCTAAGGGTCCACAGACACTGAGCCCACCTTCTTCTTTCTGTCTCTAGGATTAGGAACCATAGGGGAGGGAGCTGAGTGAGAGTCCTGAGCACAGTGGGCACCAGGCTTTGTGACTTGAGCCCGTAGCAGGGGGCGGGGTCAGGGAGCAACACTACCTACCCTACCCCACTTTTAAATGCCTAGTGGTGTCTAGACTTCATGACCCTGCTGACCACAGCATCATCTGGGACAGGGGTAGAAGCCACCATAACCCCTTGACAGCCTGGCCATTCTGGAAGTTCTTCTAATGTCCCCTGAAGGACATCACTTCTGTTCTGACCCAAACCAGAGGTAGCCAAGGCCTGGGGCAGGTGAGAAATGGGTCCTCCTGCCCATAAAGCTCCCTGCCAATTATACACCTCAGACAAGCCTGCTGGCCTTAGTTCCACCCCACCTCCACCATCCTCCATTTTAACTAATGGGACACTTAGTTTAATGAGGAGAGTTTGCATAAGAGAAACCTGCTAATTAAATTTTAAACCTTGTCATTCATGGGATTAGCTAGAGGTCTGAACAGAGCATTGAGGGTGGGAGGGGCGACTAGCCCTCTCCAGAGATACTAGGTATGGAGCCCAGTTTTTTCCTACCAGACTCATGGTGGGGCAGGGGAGGACACCGATTTTGGGTGCAATCTTTCTTGGAGGACTAGCTCAAACAGGAATCTTCTGGAAAATATAGGAGTCCCATGTCTCAAAATATCCAAGGCAGTGTGGGGCATGCCTGGCTACAGGTGCTGTCCTGGAGACAAAATGGTCAGAAGCCCTCTGACCATATCCTTAGTCCTGGATGCCCAGATGATGCAACAGTAGCTGGCTCCTTTCCAATGAGATTGGCCCGTGGTTTTCAGCGCCTTCTGCGACTATTCCATGGTAAGGGTGCGGGAAATCCCCCCCTCCCATTCAGAGCAGGTGGCTGCCAAACCCATTTCTCCAAAGGGTGGATGCTACCCTCCCAGGAGCACTGTTCCCTAAGCAAAGAGAGACAACAGGGAGGGAGCAGGTGAACATCACAGAACTCTATCTCTGACCTTTTTGAGGTCAGACAAGGCTAGTGACCAGGATGGACAAGCCAGGGGACATTACCAGGGCATAGGAGAGAGCTACTTTATAAATGATCACTAGGCCCTCGAGGGCAATAGGAAGGGTGCTCCAAGGTGTCCCTAACATGTAGGGACTCCAGTCTTCATGTATGGGTAGAGTATTAGGGTATACCCATATCCTAATAGTAATGGCTTAGAGACTAGGCCCTGGCTGGTGCCCATCAGGCTAGAACAAGCCTACTGTCTACCACCTTAAGACCCAGGTCCACCTTAGGGAGAAGCTAGTAGACTCAACAGATCATAGTCTCTCAGTTTGCATCTCTGCTGGGAGCCAGGCTCTGGTGGCAAGAGGAGGGAGCCTTTCTTTTTAAAGGAGATAAAAGTCACACAACAGAACGAGATGGTATAAAGTGAATGCTGACTTTCTCCCCCATATTGGGCTCCATGAAATTCCATCTTCCAGAGCAGAGCTTGGGTCCCTCAGCCTTCCTTGCTTATCCCAAATTCTACGTGCATTAGATCTTTTGGACATTTCTTGTGTTCACATAATCGGGAGTCATGTGCCTTTTCCTCTTCCTGTGTGGACCCCAAGGTGCACCATCCCCTCTGTGCGTCTGAAAACATCCACTCAATAACGAGCACCAGAGTTTGAGTTATACATTTATTGACTGATGGGCGTTTGGGTTGCTTCATTTGCTCACAGCGAACAGTGGTGCAGCAGTTCTGCAGGGTGTGAGTCTAAGCCTGGATTAGATGACAATTGTTTGTTGTTAAGGAACTTCTGTACCGGTTTCCCAGTCCCGCAGCACCACTTTTATTTCCTGGCAGTCACGCACTGGGCTCCCATCTCCCCACACTTGTGGCATTTATTACTGTTTGTTTGCTTGGGTGGTGTGGGAATTGTACCTGGGGTGCCATGCTTACTGAAAGAGTACGGTGCTACTGCGGTACAACTCCCACAGGTATGGACTGATGACCTGCTGTGGCCTGATTTGCATTTTCCTGATGACTGAGGCTAAGGACAAGGCAAAAGAGGGTCAAAGAGGGGCCAGCCAGTGACTGCCAGGTCCCACAGCTGACCAGAGATGAGGTGAGATTAGAGCTGAGTTCCCATCCACCCAGTGTTCTCCATGAACTTCCCCTAATCACACATCCCCACCTCCCATGCCCACCCCCGGCCTCCGGGGGTAGGGGGACCTATCCCAATGTGAAACTGTGCAGCTAGCAAAAAGCTGCCTGAAGAGAGAGGTACCAGCATAAGGCTCCAGCCTTGCCTCGTGCCCAGCTCTACTAGATCATCAGTAATGGACCTGTGAGACTTGCAGGGAACCCCGGAGAGCCACCCTGCGTCAGTAACCCACGCCCACCCCTCTTGCCCCATCTCTGAAGATGCCAGGCTCACTCAGCCTTGCAGAAATGCCTGCCCCCTACATCCTCCACAGTGCAGGGAGAATCCATGCTGGCTGGGTGTGTCATCTGTAGTATCTATCGGGGTAACTCCACTTCCACTGCCCCTGCAGGCTACAGAACCCAGACCTTTCTCAAGCATGATTCTGGACTCAATCCATATGTCCAGATATGGCAGCTGCTTCCTGGTGTCACACCTGCTTTGGAAATGCCAAGAGGGGGATCGCCGGACAGGGAGGAATAGTTTTATGGTAAAAAATGAGCCGTGGTTGCATCTGCTTCAGGAGGGTGGGAGCCATCACCTGAGGTCGCCCAGGCAGATGGATGAAAACTCTGCTTATGAAGTCACTGCTCCCCTATTAATTAGGGGGGAGGGGACCTCCCAGGCTGCAGCGGACCTCACCAGTAGCCAAAAGCTTGTCAACATTTTCCAAGGAGAATGAAAATGTAAATAGCTTTCAGATCATTCAATGTCACCAAGGTATGGAAGAAGGTGGCCACACTGGTCTCATTTATCTCGCTGTGGATTTAAAGAGCTTTTTTCTATTAAATTTCCTAAAATTAATGTTTTATGTTGCTCAGAGTAATTTGAACAATTATGGGCTTAAAGAATTGATCATTACAGCCCCTGGGAGTCAGCACACTGGAGCCTTTGAAACCCTTCTGATTTATCGCAGAGGCTACTCCACAGGACCTGCCCTGGAACTGGACTCTTCCAGCTACAACCCTCTTGAGCACCCTGGGGGCTGATCCAGTGGCAGATGGTAGGGTGGGAGAGAGGGGAGGAGCATGTCCCCAGGTGTCCTAGATTGAAGGGGTCCTAAGTATGAATTTTGCATATAAGACAGAAAAGCTTTGTGTGTGTGTGTGTGTGTGTGTGTGTGTGCGCGCGCGCGCGCACACACACACACACACGAGTTTGTTGGTTGAAATTAACCGCCCCCACCCCTTTTAGGCAGGGCACTATGTACCACATGCTATTTTTAAATGGAACTGGGTTAGAACTCCTGATCATTATGTCTAAACCTCCCAAGTGCTAGGATTACAAGCAGTGCCACCAAACCTGTAAGTAAAATTGCTCCCCCTTAAAAAAAAAAAAAATCACTGGGATTCTTCTCTTTAAAGATACAATACAGTTGCTAGACTTCAAAGTTAACAAAGCCCAAGTGGGTGACCTCAGCCTCCCCAGCTCCCAGCATTCCTCTGCGTTTCCCACCCAAAGCCCCTGGGACTCTCCTGCTGGCTGGCTGATGAGCAGATGGGCACAGGGCTGACCCACGCCATCCTTGGGCAGGGGCGTCTTTGCGATCAATCAAGAGATACGATCAAAACACAGGCATGGATTCAGGACCCTCACAGTCTTCTCTCAGTTACCTAAGGCTAGTCCCTGTCTGCAGCACCCCACCCCCACCCCCAGGGTACTTCAAACCCTCTGGAGTCTGAGGCTCTGGGAGGACAGACCCTGGGGAGACACAGGATCCTGATTTTCAGATGCATACCTCACTCATGCACCACCTATAGTAAATCCCTGCAGATCTATGCCACCAGCAATCCTCTCCCCACTAGGGCTTGAAGACCGCTGGTAGCCTAGGTCCTCTCTGTACCTCTGGAACCTCCCTGGACACCCGCTGGTAAGTAGGGGCTTAGTTGTCCAAGTCTCCTGCAGCTTGAGCAGAGTGGGGAGGGGGGCAGGCGTTTCTGATCCGTGCTGCTGTGCAATCACTAGTCTCCAGGCCTTTGGGAGCTGTGGAGGATAATTAGATAGCAGTCCTATTAGGGTTGTTCAGATAGGGAAACCGAGGCAAGCATGATTACTCAAAAGAGCACACTCGGGATCTGTATAGGTGGGTGGAACCTCAGACGGTCACCCTCAGCGCCACCCCATTTCCTGTTACTTCGGTGCTAAAGTTATCGACAAGGCCAGCTGGAGAGAGCCAGCGGGGCTCAGCAGACTGGAGGAGGGCCCCGAGGGGGCGCTTAGCACTTCATTAACCTGTCAACGCCTAAAAGGTCCCAAGTGGCCTGGGGTGAGGGGTTGTAGGCTGGCTTGGTGGGCGGGGCTTGAGCTGCTGTCTCTTTAGTGCCAGTCTTGTCTTCCTAAAAGAAAATTCAAATTCATCTCTTCCACCTCAGTTCACTTCACGGCCCCTTGCACCGGACCGTCCCTCTGCCATGCCTAGTAGATTCTAAGAGTGTGTACACCCCTTTTACCCCCTACTCATACACCCACACATCCTTAAAAGCCCTTCAAGTCAGTCAGTGATTGTACACACCTTTAATCCCAGCACTCTGTGAGTTTGAGGACAGCCTGGTCTACAGAGTGAGTTCCAGGACAGCCAGGCCTCCACAGAGAAACCCTGTCTGGGGGCAGGGGATGAGGGGGGCTCTTTCTCACCTGTTGTACTGGGTGGCATGGTGACTCATATTCTCCTAAGTCCCAGGCAGTTCAGGAGAGAGCTGTAGGTCTAGGGAGTGGAGCTGGGCAGGGCTCCTTTTACCACAGCAGGCGCCCCACCAGGATAAACCCTTCCTACTCTGGACCTTGGTCTCTCTGTGGGCAGCATCCTGTGGATCTGTGTGGGAAGAGTCTGGAGACAGCTCTGTGAAGTGAAGAGTTCAGGAACCCAATAATGAGAGTTCCCAGGCCTGGCTCTCCGGAGTCTGTGAATGCACTGTGAATGCCAGGCTCATCCTTTAACCTTCCTTTCTGCCCTTTTGGGGCTAATTCTATCAGGCCACGCTCCCTGCCTCTCTCCCCCTCACTCCTTTCCTTGGGCCTGCCTGCCTCCTTAATGAGAAGATGTTCACGGGGTGCCTGAAAACACCCAGTAATGACATCAGATCATTCATCTGATGTCCATTCAAGAGACCCAAGGTTCCACGGAGATCAGGAGTGGGAGAGCAGATTCCCCAGTTTCAAGCAGTTCCCCTTGGCCACACCAATAGTTTTCGGTACTAGTGAAAGCCACTTGCTCATCCCTCACACCAGCAATCAATCTATCCTCCTCCTCTTCTTCCTTTCCTTCCTCTTCCTCCTCCTCCTCTTCCTCCTCCTCTTCCTCCTCTTCCTCCTCCTCCTCCTTCTCCTCCTGTCCAGATTCCCATTCTACCTGAGGGAAACCCTCAGAAGAGGTCAACCCTGCAGGCTGTAGAAGGGTGGAGTGCTCCCACCACTGTTGCTTCCCTTAGTCTCTACTGAGCACAGCTTCACAAGTGGGTGACCCTGCCTTGACCTTTAGGTCATTTCTGTTTAGGGTTCACAGAAGTCAAGTCACTGGCTCTCACTGGCTCTAGGTTACACAGCAAGTTAGCAGGGAAGTTAAGACTGGCTGGAATACAAACTATAGAGAGCTTGAGTTATTCCAGGGTCTTCTCACGACACTCCCTGCTGTGTTTGGTGGCTCCTTGGACTTCGGAGACCTCAGAGACCTCAGCCTGGGAGATGGAAGAGACCCTAGTCCCCACCCCACCCCACACACACTGTGAATGGATAGTCAATTCCATGCCTATTTCCAGGGCTCAGTGGTTTAGAAAAAAATACCAGAGAGAGCAGACACCAAACTGATACCAGGGGCCTATTTTAGCCGCTCCAGCACCACTACACTCCGAGAGGACGCTCCTACCCAGCAACAATCTCAGCTGTGCCCGCCAGGCTCACTAAAAACACAGGCCTTCTAGCACTGAAACTGACAAATTTATTGAAGTCTTGGAAAGAGCAGATCACCAGGGAATAAATAAAAGTCACAGGATGTTTACAGAACCAACAGGTAGCAAAGATCCCGGCTTTCGGGAATGATTTTAACTTACATATGGCCAAGCTTAGTGTCTGAGACAGATTGGATTGGGAGGACCCCCAGCCCAGCCTCCTCCAGTGGGGGAGATCCTGGTCTGGGTGGGCAGAACCACCCCACACCCTGCACAGGACCACAGTCTGTTTGGCAACGGTGTCTGTCCATGGTGCACAATCCTGCTCTGCACCTGAGAAAGGCTGTGCCTCAGGAGAAGGGGAACTGTTCTCACATTTAGAGACTGCACCTTGGAGAAAGGAGCTCCAGAAAGCTTCACTCCCCCAACACACTGTATTCCAGAACAGCATGATCTGGAGACTCCACGGAGGGAGAGCTGGCAGCAGTGGGGAGGAGAGGTGTGCTCCCAGGTTTGTCAGTGGCCAGGGAGGACACAAGCACGGTCTCCTACCAAGCCCTGTCAGAAGCCAGGACATTAGGGAGGGCCTGGCCTCCTGTCCTGTTGGAAATAGCAGCAAGGGTAAACTGGCTGGTAAAGAAAGAGAAATGCTTACAAGAAATGGTCACTGGCTTGTGGACAGCCACCAGGCAGGCCACCCTTGTGTCCAAGGAAGGGCTTTGGAGTCCCTCAACCCCAGGGAGCAGCCAGAGAGCCTGGAAGTGGGACGGTCCCTATTCTCTCACTTGGGAACCCTGTCCTTCCCTCAGAGGTCCTTGGAATGGACAGCATGGGGTGGGGCTAGCTGCCCACCCAGAGGCAGCACCAAGACCCCTGAGTTAGAGCCAGGGGAACCGGAGGCCTCCGTCAGAACTGAGCATGGTCTACTTCATCCAGCCAGGAAGCAGGACTAGCGGGAAAGTCTGGGTAGCCAGCGCTGCTCTCTGTGGACAAGTCAGAGCTGGGTCCATTTCCAGCCAGCACCCTCATGGATGGGGGCCCACCTGGGGGCCCTGAAGGGACAAGGCCCAAGTTGGTGTCTGGGTATACCAGGCTGGAGAGGAGAGGCTGGGGGCCAGGAAGGCTCTGGGGGGCTGCAGGAGATGGGGGGATGCCATAGGGGCTGCCTGGGCGCAGATCTCGGTACTGCTCCGGACCCGCCAAGCCTCCGTGTTCCAGGGTAAAGCTGCCCAGGCCTCCTACAGGCCGGCCCATCACAGGGGCAGGCTCTCCCAGGCCGTTGTACAGGCCGTTAGCAGGCCCCATGTCAGCCATGGATGGCTCATCTGCAATAGAAAAGAGAGACGCTCACCCCTCTATCAGGACCCTGACTGAATAGAGGAGAGTATTTTATAAACAGGAACAAGGGGGTCAGTGACAGTCTCTTCACTCTCAGAACTTAGGCTAGTTCTCCGCCTCCCCCTCACTCCTCTCCCCAGAGCCCCTTCAGCTGCACCCTCCAAGGAAGGCTTTGCTCTCTGCTCAGAGAGGCTTGCTACCCCAGCCAGAGCGCAGGATGGGGCAACCCTGGGGACGGGGGTGGGTGGGGTGGGGTGGGGACTCATTTCATAGATGAGAAAATTTAAGGGCCCAGAGGCTGTGCTAGTAACCGAGGTCACGATACAGTCCCAAACAGAAGTGGGTATTAAGGAATGTGAGCAGCATTCCTGGTGTAGAAAATACGAGTTGGGTCCCTCAGAGGAGGATGGAAGTATCTTCCCTGGCTTCGGGAAGCTTTGTATAGCACAATTCCAGAGTTGCAGCCCGTCGGTCGCCTCCAGAGCAGGGAGCCTGAGGGCTAACGTAGAACCTCCCCAGAGAGGCGGCCGGAGGAGTCAGGAGTTACCGGGACCAACTTACCAGTGAAGGAGACTTCGGCGTCGCTGTCCTGTCCCTCCTGGATGCTGTCCTTGTCGGACTTGGAGCTGCCGCGGGAGCGCTTCATATTGCGGAAATACTGTCCCCAGCGCTGCCGGCCTGCGTCTTTCTTCAGTCTCTTTTCCTTGGCCCGGCGGTTCTGGAACCACACCTGGGGGGTAGGGATGGTGAGTGGCCGCCCGGCTTCCCGCGGAGCGCGTGGCCCTTCTGGGGCCGGGGGAGGTGGCCGAGCGCTGACCTGCACCACGCGCATGTCCAGGCCGGTCTCGGAGGAGAGCTGCTCGCGCACATGGCGCGCCGGCTTGGGCGAAGTGTTGTAGGCGCTCTTCAGCGTCTCCAGTTGCTTGGCGGTGATGGTGGTGCGCGGCCGCTTGGCTGTGGCCTCGGCTTCTGCGCGGGACAAACGGTGAGGCCGGCCAGCCCGCTTCGGCTGCGCTAGCCTGCGCCCCGCGCTTCACCCCAAGAGCCCCGCGTCGATCTCCGGATGCCCATGGGGCCCTGGCTCCCGAGCAAAGGCCGCCGGTGGCCGCGCTCGCTTCCCAGAACGCGGAGCGCCGGCAGATGGGCTCTGTATTAGGAACCCGCAGCGGTGCGCATCGCTGCCAGACACGGTCCTCGACCCCCAAATTCTAAGAGTTTGTGTGAATCAGGTCTTCACGGTCAAGGATGTTGGGCTGCTAATTCTCTCAAAGCGGGCAACCTCCTGTTTCCGCTGATGTGACTGCTACTGCAGGCTCCCCGGAGCAGTCTGCCTGGGGCTTCAGGTCGCCCCACCTCCCAGCACCAAACCAATTCCCGTCCCCAGTCTCCAGGACTGAGCGTTTCCCTCATCGCCCGTGAGGGCCATCTCCGCCCACTGACCTCGCTGCTTGGCTGTTTCGTAGTCCGCCTTGCACACCAGCCGGCTGTCTTCCATGAGGTAGAACTCGTCGCCCGTGGCCAGCTGCCGCTTGCAAACCACGCAGGCGAAGCAATGCAGGTGGTACACGAAGTCCTGGGCGCGGCGCACCACCTGCGTGGGCGGGATGCCCAGCTGGCATGCGGCGCACTTGGTCCCGAAGCGCCTGCAGGATGCACAGGGTGTGGCTGAGCGGAGGGGCTTCTTCGCCTGGAGCGGGTCTCAAAGCAGCCAGCTCCCAGCGCCTGAGGCGCGGTCGGGGAAGGCTCCATCAACCCCGCCTGCCCTGCAGCCTGGGCAGAGCCACAGTACCTTGGGTGGCGGAGCCTGCTTCTTGCTGTTGGGAAAGATGGGTCTCGAGGACCCCGACCTTACCTGGGTCAGTTCCCTCAGCTCTGAGAACCCGAGCTTCCCACTTCCCAGATATTTAAGGGACAAAAACATATTTTAAGAGGGAGAGTAAGTCTTATTATACAATTCTACAAATTTGGGTTAATCTTTTTTTTTAATCTAACAACTGTTTTTATGGCTTATAAAACAAACTACTGTTAAAAAAAAAAAGTAGTGTTGGGGCTGGAGATTCAGCAGGGCTAGGTGATTAAGAACACTGATTGCTCTTCCAGAGGGTCTGAGCTCCATTCCTAGCACCCACAAGGCAGCTCACAATCATCTGTAATTCCAGTTGCAGGGGACCCGATGTCCTTTAGATCTTCTGAGGGCACCAGACATGCATGTGGTGCATAGTATGAATATGTAGCCACTCACATATAAAATTTTAAAAAGTATTTTTAAAGATGTCACGGGAAACCCCATCCTGAGCTTGGCCAGACTCCAGGATGCCCTATTTGGGTAAGGACTTAGGTATGGCGCTCACCCCCAGCCTGTTTTCTGCCAACCCTGCCCCCTTCCACTCTTCCCTGCGCTGTGAAATCAATTTGGCAGCCAGCTTACTTAAAGAAGTCGTCTTTGCAGTAAACGCTCTCCCCGCGGCTGAAGCAGCGCTCAGCCAGAGGTACGTGGCAGTCACTGCACTTGAGACATTTGCTGTGCCAATGTCGGTCCAGAGCCTTAAGGATGAAACGGTCCAAGATGTGCTGGTCACAGCCGGCACACATTGGGATCTCTGTGGATACAAGAATAAGCCAGGTCATGGGACCACAAACGATGCGCGATGGCCCTGTCAGCTAGCGTCAGCCTATAGTCCTTAGAGCTAGCAAGGATCTGCTTTTCTGACACTGTCTCCCGCCAGCTTCGGGGCCACGGGACTCCCCAGTGAGAGTAGTAGTGCTCAGGTTTTGTATCCTGCAACATCCCTCAGTCTCACTGTAGTCAAGGGAAAGTGAAATAGGTAGAGAAATGTGTCCATAGCAGGAAAGTGACTGGGCTGTCCTGTCCTGTAAGCTCAAGTGTTTACAAAGTGTTTCCAGTACCAGACAGCTCATGTCCATCTCAAACGAAAACCCACTCTTGGGGTGATCTGGGAAGCTGGGACAAAACAACAGCAACAACAACAACAACAACAAAACAAAAAATATGTCCTTATTAGAAAGGGCAAAAGACCACACATGGAACTTCATCACCTTTGGGATTTTGATCAACAAAGTATTTTAGCCTTGCTCTGCAGAGTTCCAGCAAAATGAGAGTGTCCAGCGCTGGCCCCTGCCTGAGCTATGAATAAATGGATGCTGTCCTCACTTGAATGGCAGCATGTATTTATGATGCACTGGCTATGTTTTTTTGAACACACACATATGCTTTCATATGTATGTATGTATGTATGTATGTATGTATGTATGTATATGTGAAAGATCTGCTGTTAAGGTGTGAGCTGCAGTGCACAGTAGGTGACTTCAACTCTACACCACCAATTCTTCTAACATCTAAGTTCTCATCTTCCAGAGACTGCAGGCCTCAGGAAAACTAGGTGGGAAAAATCTAAAGGTGCCTTTCAAGAGCCAGGGAAATATTTAGGGGTTCTTTATGTTCATGGGATAAGGAGTTCCTGGTAATTTAGGAAAGGTTACTAGAAAAAGGTGAACCATGTGCAGCACCCAGGGCCCACTCATATCACACCCACACCAGTGTCTTTACACCTCTCGCTGCAAACAACTAGCTCCAGGCTGGCCTCCACTGGTGGAAGGAATTAGAAATGGACTGCCCCACCTCCTTCCGGCACTGGCCACAAGCCTGTGATGGATGCTGTCCCGCCCTGAGCAAAACCACATCTCCAAGTGTGGACGTGGAGATCGACTGTGGGCTGTATCACAGCAACACCAGAGCCCTCGCAAGGCCGCAAGGATACCCAGAAGAGAGTGAGGAGGCTGGACAGGCCAGACACTGCAAGTTCAGCACCCAGGCACGGACAGCGCCTCGGCCAAGAAGCCCGCGGCGGGGAGGCCCGCTTCCTGCAAAAGCCGTCGCCACGGTCAAGCCTCCCACTTGAAGCCACCCTCGACCTCCTCTTGCTTACGTGGCATGGTGAACTCCAGTCTCAGTACAGTTTCCTACACAGAGTTGGAGGGCCCAGTGGAGCATCGGGAGCCACTAGCGCTCTAGCAAGCCTCACAGAGCTCTGGAGCCTAATTTACCAAGCCTTCCCCCCTCCCTTTCTCATCCTCCCCTCCTACCTCTTCCTCCCAGCCCCTGCGGGTAACCCATCCCATAAACCATTGGAAAATAAATAAATAAGCAAGTAGGCCATATCGGGCCCCCAGTCTGCATAGAATCCTTTTCCCGCCTGCTTCGACCGACCTTCTGCCAGCCTAACTGCTTCTTTTCCTATGTGTTATACGTTATACTCAGCCTGAAAACGCGGAGAGCGCTCTTATCCCCCAGAACCAAAGCCCTGCAGAAATACTGGTACCACCAAGAAACTGGGGGCCCAGACAAGTCCCACTTTTCCCTGTAATTGCGTCTTGACCACCAGCCTAGCGGTAAACTGCTAGAAACGGGGAAGGGACTGAGTGAAGGCAGTTCCTAAGGAGACACTCCTGCTCCCTGATTCCTGGGTCCTGAAACATCTTCACATGCTCCCTCCAGCTCAGGGGCCTCAGCTAGCTCAGAGCTGCAAAGGATCCTCTAAATCGTTCCTGAATCACCAAGGGCTCCCAATGCCAGGACAACACAGCCCAAGGGGGCCACACACTTTGGAGGTTGAGGCGCCTTTGCTTAGCCATGCCAGAGCCCCTCAGACACACCCTTGTCCAGATACCCTGGCTTCTGTTGGCCTCCGCGCAAGAGCCAGAAGAAATCGAGGACATCTGGGCCTGTTCAAGTGCAGCCTCTCCGTCGGACACCCACCTCGGCGCAAGTCAGCTCTTCGCGCCAACAACGCCAGCAGCAGGTCTCCGCCCGCGGATTCCCGGGACGGGTCCAGCTCCCCTCGGGCTTCCATGGGGCCAGGTGCTTGGTGCTGCCGCCCTCCGACCCTGAACTTCCCCTGGGTCTGGCGAGGCCACCGCTGCAGAGACTCCGAGCTGGCGTCGGAGCGACTCGTGTCGCTGCTGGGCGCTGTGCCCACGGGAGGCCTCTGGGCGCCAAGCCTCGGGCCCGCTGAGGGCGGAGCGGCGGGGGGCGGGGCCGCGGGGCGGGGCTGGGCCGGGGGTCGTAGAGACGCTCCCGAGGCCACTGGAGGCCACTGGAGGCTCTGTGCGCTTTTCAGCCGGAACCGGGGAACCTAGAAGCCGTTGGCTTACACTTCCCGAGGACAGAGACAGCGCCGTAACCACTCAAGGCTTTCCAGAGAAGCTCACCCCTGCCCCAAGCAAGTTCGCTAAGGCTCCTGGAAGGCTGAGGTCCTGAGGGAAGTGGCAGGGAGGGGACTGCATTCTCTTTGCTCATGTTTAGACTCTGAACGGGAATTGGAAAGCATTGGGACCACACCTGGTCAGCAGAAGGGCAACCTGATAGCCACCAAGGGAAAGTGGCAGCAAAGAAGCCACAGTAGAGCTGCGAGGAGCTCGATTTGAAGGCCCCCTCCTAACTCTAACATTTCTGGACTCCACCACCGGAACTGCCTCCTGGAGCCAGTGCAGGGAGAAGGAACGAGTCTTAGGACCTCAGATCCAGTGTCCTCTGTGGGAACACACCAAGACTCTAGGTCAGAAAAGGGTTGAGCTGCGGAGGCCCTGAGATCTAGCCTCACTTCCACACCCCAGCTCCTTAAAACAATCCTGGCACCTGGATTTCCACATCTCATCCCCATTCGAACAGGTGAGCCCACCATCCTATTCTTGTAGGAGCCCTCACTGAGGGCTCCTGGTATCCAACCAGGAGACAGCGCCAGACCTGTGCAGTCACTGGTAGGAACTAGAATCCAGAGGGTGCAGTGCCCTGGAACACCCTAGAAGTGTTTGCGGAATCAGCAAGTTGCTGCCACCCTCCTGGTTCCTTTACTTGCCCTGTTCTGCCTCCATCCCTAGGACTGTGACCGGTCAGAGCCCAGAATGGGAAGAATGAATGAAAGGACGCAGGATTCTCCACTTGGTCCCAGCACATCTGCTGCCTCAGAAAGAGTCCTGTGCCTACAGTCATCCCTTCATGTTGCTCTGTACTTGTTATTCCGAGAAGGTCAGGGAACACTAGCTTGGAGTGAAATGGGTGCTGGGTGAGCTGGGATGTGAGCCACTGAGTGTCAGCTGCTGCAGAGGCAGTGGTGCGGAGGGCCATGTGTGGCTAGACTAGGGAAGGGGCGGCTCCACACTGCTGGGCATCTGGCTTGCTGCCAACAATGCCTCCATTATTTTCCAACGTCCATGGCAATGAAATGGCCCTTGGGGATCAGAGTTCAAGCGGGAGACTTAGCCTGGGGAATCCTTGCTGCAAGCTAAAGCAGTTCTGGAAGCTGTGGGGCAGTCAATCTCTAGGGTCCTTTATGCTCCTCACTCTGGTCCTTCTTAACATCATCTCAGGCCAGCCCCGGTCTTTCTGGTCACTGCTAACCCTGTACTTTCCAGTCCTCCCTGCCTGCTATCACCTTGTACTTTTTTTTTTTTCTCCGCAGCCACTCCTATGCCATTCCCTCCTAGTTACCACCCCTCTGCATTCTTTCTCTTCTCTTCTTCCTGCCTGGCACAGGGACCTGTGGGTTGCAATGGCTCTTACCTGGAGTCCTGCTGAAGGTACAGAGGACAGAAGCTTCGGGGGCACTGGGCCGCTCTCGGTGGCAATCGAGTTCTGCTTCTAGCAGCATGGCAGTCACTAATCTAGTGGTTCCTGCGAGGTGTTCCCTGGAGTGCTGGATCTCTTTCAGGTCTTGGCCAACTCATTGGGCTGGCGCTGACCGCGGTGCTGAAGGAGGCACCAGCGTGCTGGGGACCTTCACCAGCCCGCCCCGCCCCTCCTCTGTCCCCGCCCTTGGCCCCTTCCAGGCCTGGGCAGGCGGAGTCAGGCTGGCGTCACTCCCAGGGCTGGGTCTGACTAGCCTTTTCTCAGAACCTTCCCGTAACCTCTCACAGAGTAGCATAGTGGCTCCAACTTGCTCTGTCCTGGGCTCTGGGTCTTGTCTAGAGGTGCCATGTTCGTAGTACGCGGGTTTGGGAGCCTCTAGGCTATTAGCCTAGGACTGTCCTCCCCACCCCCTCCCCGGTGGAACAGATTCTGGGTCCAAAGGCCTTCTACTTGCAGGCACAGGTCAGAAGCCTCCAACTACTGCTGGTGGCCTCCAAGAACTCAACCACCTGCATCCAGTACTCTGCAGGCAGATTTTAGAACCTTCTCTCCAACTCCTACTTCCAGTAACGGGTCATGTGTACAAACCCACTACCTACTGAAGAGCTGAAAGGTCCGGAGCAGAAGTTCCCAGGTGCCTGCAGGGCAATCTGCCCCAGGCTGGGCACAGACAGGAGGGAAATTTGGTGAGAGGGCGGTCCTCCCTGGCTCTGTGGGTTCAGAGACGATGTGAGGCTGCAGCATAGTCCATTCCCATGCTTCACTTTCTGCCTGACCTCTAGGCTTTCTTCCCAAAAGCCTCTAGTTTATTTATACAAAAGAATTCCTAGAACTTCAGAGTTGTGTCTGCAAACTAGAAGGGAGAAAGGGGTTTAGAGAATTCCCTGAATCTAGCTTTACATAAAGCTGCTCACATTTCAAAAAACTGAAACAACTTTATTAAATGTCAAATTTCTTTATTCTTACAATGTGCACATTAGAGTTTAAATACAAAATGTACCTCTTCTTTAAGAAATTTTATTGACATTTTCATGCCAATTGGCTTTTTACTCAAAATCTTTGCATTAAAAAATAAATAAACATTTAAATTACTGAACTATTCTAGATATTAATCTTAATACCTCTCATTACAGAACAGACCTTACACTTGGCCCTGGAGGAATGCAAGCCTTTTCACTGGAGAATGAACAGTTCAAACAGGGATGTCTGTGGTAAGCTTGTCCCCCCAGAAGGGATGACTTGAGACTGTGCAAGGGCAGCTGAAAGCAGGATCTGCGCAGACATCAGCCACACCAGCAGGCACTGTGGGTGCTGTGGCAGCCCCAGGGCCACAGTTGAGGAAGCACCCTTCAGCAATGCTCCCCAGTGGTTCAAGTGTGGTCTCAAACATCTCACTGAAGCTGTCCTTCAATAGGCCCGGTTCTCAAGCTGGCGGAGCAGCAGTGTCCATCCTTAGAAACGCCTAAGCATGAACTATTTCTGCTTCTTTTTAAGCACAGGACTCGGGTTTCAAAGAAGAAACTTCCTGCTACCGGGACGTGAGGCAGGGAGTTCAAGTGGCTGAGTCTGGCCATCTGCCCCAGCCAGGGAGGCCTGTCTCTCAGAACTGATCCTCCCATGTGATGAAAGGAGGGTTAACAACAGCCCAAGGAGACAGCTGTCCATTTTCTTAAGTGGCAGCAGGGACATCGATAATACAGGGTCTTAAATGGTACCCATGTGACCAACTGTCATTGGGAAGGATGCAAATATAAAAGATAGAATATGCAAAGTGGAATGTATATTTAACCTAGCCTTACCCATGTGAGTACAGAGGCACGCACATGCATGCAAGCACACACACAGGCACGCGTGTGTGTGCACACACACATACATACACACGCACGCACACGACTAGCTTGCTTTACCCAAATAAAAAGAAGCTCCTGAGCTATGAAGGGTCTCAGTAGGAATGTTTCCAGAAATGTAGACTTAGTCCATTTTTTAAAAAGTCTTTAGGCACAAGTTTACCATTGGGATTTTACAAACAATGTATTTAATTTAAGTTGATGCTGTTTTTAAGTTACCCTCAAGGCCAGGAGGCCTCGTACAAAGGGGTAGCATCCATGCCCCACCAGTGTCTTCTGCAGTGTCTATGAAAGACATGACAGGGGCTCTAGAGGCTTCCTGGAGCCTGCACTGCCCCAGGGACCAGGATTGTACTACAGCTTGATTGGTTATTTAAGACACAGGGAAGCTAAAACATAACTTAGTGGCCTCTAGGCCCTGCACCCCACAAGGTGACCAGACTTCCCTGTTCAAGTTCAGAGCACCCTGAACCCCCATGAAAGCACATTAGGCTTAGGCAGGAACACAGCCCACATTTGTGGCAGGGTCTGATTCTGTAGACGAGGCCTCTGGGCCTTGGCTCCTCATGTCTGGATACTGCGCCCAGAGAAAGGAGGTGGGTGGGAAGGGAACAAATGTAGATGTGAGGCCTCATGGAAGGAGCAGCAACATGGAAGGTCGTGTGGCTGTGGGTTGGACCTGCCTCCTTCTAGCCTACAGGGCCAAATACATACTAGTCTAACATGGAGGCTGGAAGGTGAGGACAAGGTACCAGCAAGGCAAAAATGTTCCCTAAGGAAAAAACAAACAAAACATGCTCCTCCAGACACCATGCTGGGCACATTTGCAGAATCCCTGATGCCAACATTAAAGCTGAGGTGTGTGGGTGGTTTCAAAGCTTCCTCTGTGTCGCCATGACTGCCCCAAGTATTCTACACAGCTGGGTGGGAGAGCCGAACTTTCCATCGCTTGGACCTTACTCTGAAGAAGAAGTACATGATCATGAGGAACAAGGAGGAGGCCACGTAGAGCACCACACAGAGGCTCATGTCCAGACTGGAGAAGCCAACCCCAAGGAAGGGCACAACTGCCTTGGCCTCCTTAAGGGCCTGGGGCCCCTGAGGGCTTTGGAGTCTGAGGCCCAGCCTGTGGTGCAGGCTCTTAGAAAGTTCATGTTCCAGAATATGGGGTGGACGGAGACTCTCAGTGTCCTGGTGACTTCCCTGAAGACCTTTGCCTCCTTCTTGCTCTCTGCCCTGGGCTTCCCAGTCACCAGGACTGCCCTGGTCCACAGAGTATGCGTCCACCAGATTGTCCCTGCTATAGTGCTGTTTCAGGAACACAAGCACCTGGCCCTCATTCCAGCTGTCCAGGCCTTTAATTTCCTCATGGCAGGCTGGGCAGAGGTCTGGAGTGGGCCATGGAACCTTTGGAAACTTGGGATCCTCACTCAAATGGCCTAGAAGGGAGGCAAAGAGAGAACCATAGAGAAACCTTTCAGCCACAGAATGCTAGTATGTCTCACCCTACCTAGCTTTCCTCCCTCTTCCATTCCTGTCTTCTTTCTTGCAAGCCATGCATACAAAGGAGGTACACTGCATTCTGGGCTCTACTTGCCTCTCAGGGGACTAGACTCTTCTGTAACTCACCTAGACCTGCATGGGTCCATCAAGTTCTCACTTCTGTGCCCTATTTTGTTTGAGACAGGGTTTCTCTGTATAGCTCTGGTTGTCCTGGAACTTGTTTTTTTTTTTTTTTTTTTTTTTTAAAGATTTATTTATTATGTAAGTACACTGTAGCTGTCTTCAGATACACCAGAAGAGGGCGTCAGACCTCATTATGGGTGGTTGTGAGCCACCATGTGGTTGCTGGGATTTGAACTCTGGACCTTCGGAAGAGTAGTCGGTGCTCTTAACCCACTGAGCCATCTCACCAGCCCGTGGAACTTGTTTTATAGACCAGGCTGGCCTTGAAATTGCAGAGATCTGCCTGTGGCTTATACCACCATGGCCGGCTTGTGTCTGCCTTAAAGTGCCCTTGAGATCCACCACCTCACAAAGCCCTTGAGCACTCTGGCTGCTGGAAGCACCCCCACCCCGTGCCCCTACCCCAAACACTACCTACTCCTACTTTTCTCCACACTCTAGATTCCACTCAAGAAAAAACACTCTAGACTCTCCATACTCTCCCCTGACCCCCAGGCCCTGAAGATTCATTCCTAAAGACCTCGGACTTGACTCCAGTAGGGGAAGTCATGTTTAGACAAACCAGGATATCTTGCAGTACATATGAACCTGTCCTAAGTGGAAACAGGCCCCCTTGAGTCTTGGCACCTCCCAGGTCACCCCCACATCTATATAGGCAAGTACACATCAGAGGCCACCCAGCACTGCTCTTCTGCATGTTTCCAAGCTGAAACATGCTTCCATTTAGAAACAAGATTCTCTAAAGGTGTTTGGTCTGGGGCCTTCCTGTCCCTACTGTCCCCTGATCCCTCCCAGAGATGGAAGTGCACACTGCTCTGCTGTGATTACCCTGTGCCCCTCTGCTCCAGAGTGCTCCACACAGGGTGAGGAGACAAGGCCAAGGCCAGCCAGCACTCCCTGAAAGTAGTCAGTCAGTAGATGAGGGTGAGCTCTCTGAGGCACATATCAGGAGTCTTCTAAATAAAGCAAAGCATGGCTCCAACAAAGACATGGAGATCCAATCCCTAGGCTGGTGGGGGGATTGGTGAGCAGGGGAGGAATCTTAGGAGCAACATTACACAAGGCTATTCAGCCCCTCCCGCTGTGGCCTAATGATGTGGGCACTTGTGGTGGGGGACAAGAGGGTCACTGGACTGGGCAAGGCCCAGCTGGTGTCTTGTTCTGGCTGCCCCAGAGCCAGGCGCCTGGTGGGAGGGAGACAGGGAAGGCATTAGAGAAATCCCTGTATAAGGGCCACTACAGCAGCACCTTGAGGCAAAGCAAACCCCCACACGAAAGGCACCGTCTGCTCTCGGCCAAGAAAAACCAATTTTCTGTAGTGCTTTAGTTGTAATATGCTTTATAATACAGCGGATTAAACAAAAACCAAGAGTTTAGTGACATTTTCCCATTCATCTCTATTAAATTCATTTCTCAGTAGAATTACTCTTAAGCCTAATTTTAATCTGCCATTGATTTTGGAATAGTGGGAATTACTTAACCCTGACAGACTACATGGACCCTCTATTTTGTTTTCTTAAAACCAAATTACATGAGAGGTTTGTTCAGTAATCTGAGATGTGTGTGTGCATACATGTCTATGTGCATGTATGCACATGTCTCTGTGTGTATATGTCTGTGTGCATATGTGCACATGTCTGTGTGTATACATGTCTGGTGTACATGTCTGTGTGCATGTGTGTATAACTCTGTGTGTGTATACATGTCTCTGTGTATACATGTTTCTGTGTGTGTACATGTCTCTGTGCGTATATATGTCTGTGTGCATATGTGCACATGTCTGTGTGTATACATGTCTGGTGCACATGTCTGTGTGCATGTGTGTACAAGTCTCTGTGTGTATACATGTCTCTGTGTATACATGTTTCTGTGTGTGTACATGTCTCTGTGTGTATATATGTCTGTGTGCATATGTGCACACGTCTGTGCGTGTATACAAGTCTGTGTGCGTATGTGTTCATATCTGTGTGTGTACATGTCTGTGTATGTGCACATGTCTGTGTGTGTATACATGTCTGTGTGCATATGTGCTCATATCTGTGTGTGTACATGTCTGTGTGCATGTGTGTACATGTCTCTGTGTGTATACATGTCTGTGTGTACATGTCTCTGTGTGTGTACATGTCTGTGTGCATGTGTACATGTCTCTCTGTATGTGTACATGTCTGTGTGCATGTGTACATGTCTCTCTGTGTGTGTACATGCCTGTGTGCGTGTGTCTGTGTGTATGAGCTATGTGTGCACACTCTGGAAGGGGCACTGAGCATCTTCCACAGTTACCCTCTGATGCTCTTATGCTCTGATACAGGGTCTTTCTTTCATTTAACCTGGAGTTTGCAGATTGAATTTGCCAGTAAGATCCAGGGATCCTTTCCACCTCCCCAGCACCAGAAATATAGGTATGTGTTACTGTACCCAGATTATTTTTTTAATAGATAAACTCAGATCCACAGGTTTGCATGGCAAGAATTTTACAAACTGAACTAAATCTTCAGTTCTCAAGAACAGATTTTAAAGATAATAAAAGCATTTAGCAAAATTGCTGTAGGTTTTTCCCTGCAGAGTTCAGAATCCTTGCAGTAAAGTTGTAGGAGGTGGTACTGGAGGGAGATATGGGTGACAAAAAGAGCCCCATCAGTGTCCACAAGGGCCAGGGGCTCCAAAGCCAATGGGACACAGTGGTCTGAGACACCCTGAGCAAGAAGGAACTTACTGTCCTCAAGCACACTGTCTAGGGCACCCTTGGGGGCCTTGAAGTGGGCTGGACCCTCCAAGTCCAGGCTCACGGTTATGTGCTCACATGTGGGACTAGCAGGAGCATGCAGGCCTCTCACCTGCCAGGCGGCTGTTTACCATGTTGTGCTTCCTCCACAGCCAGAGAACAGCTTGGTCTGGAGTTTTCACAGAGTCCATGGACTCCTTAGCCATTTCCTCAAAATGTTCACCACATTCTTTGCACCCAAAGAATGTGCGAATGTATCTCCTCATGGTCTGTAACACAGCCTGGGGGTCACTTTCAAAGCCTGCAGAAGGAAAGAGCATCAGTGCTGGCAGCCTACGATTACCAAACCCTGGACCCATCAAATGGCTCAAACAGGGAAAGACCAAACGGTATCTAAGAGCATGGAGTGGCCCTAAGAGAAGCCATGGGATGGGTTCCCCAGATATCACAGTATAACTGGGGTGGTGAAGGCTTCTCCCAGTGCATGGGGACAGCGGCAGTCACACTGGGAACATGTCAATAACATGGGCATTCTGAAAGTTGAGTGCTAGTTCCAAGAGGAACAAGCCCAATGACTCAGATGCCTCGATCCCTATAAGCTTTGAAAGGAATATTAACATTCCTCAACCACGTTCCCGGTTGTCTCTGGCCTTGACCTCATGACCCACAAAACAACCTAACCCCAAAGAGTGTGCTTTCCCTTGAATCTGCCAGTCTGCCAGCTGTGTGCACTGCCTGCTTTGTAACCCTAAAAGTGACAAGTGTGGCTCTCACTCTGAGCCAGAGGCTACCCTGCTTCAAAATCCACTAGGTCCAAGAGCAAATATGGCTATGTACAATCTTCCCTGAGCAGATGGGCAGCAACAGTTACCAACTGGCCAGCTGCCAGGGCTCTGTCTCGGAGGCCAACAGGAAGGCAGGTTGGCAAAGGCTGCACTCTTTCAAAAGGACTGAGCATCTCCAAATGTTGAGTTTTATTCTTTTGATTGTTTTGATTGTTGGAAGTAGGCTCATACTATGTCATCCTGGCTGGCCTAGAACTTGCACTAGAGCTCAAGGTGGCCTTGAACTCAAGGCTATTGTTCTGCTTCAGCCTTCTGAGTATTGGAGTTACAGGATTATAAAACTACTGGTGAGTCTTTTTGTGTTTTTGTTTGTTTTGTTTTTCAAGAGAGGGTTTCCCTGTGTAGCCCAGGCTGTTCTAGAACTCACTCGGTAGATCAGGCTGGCCTCCAACTCAGAGATCCACCTGCCTCTGTCCCCTCAGTGCCCGGATTAAAGGCATGCAACACCACCTGGCTGATTTTAAAATACAAAAGTCCAGCATCTAGGGCATGGTTCTTAGCAAAACAGAGGCTTACAGGATAGAAGTGGCAGACTTGACAGGTACACAGCATTTTCAGAAAGCAATCCATCGCATGGGCAGAAGCAAGCAGCCAGAGATAAACAACCCAACCACACAGGAATGGGCTGCATCCCAATGGAGGTAAGCATGCAAGTAAGGGCCTAGCTCCACAGACAAAGTGACTGACTGCACAGAAAGTGCACTTCCCACTAGGGAAGGAGTCTTTCCATTCCCAGCAACCTTCTCCATATACCCTGACCCAGGGACCTGTCCACAAGAAGCTCTTGGACTTGAGGAGTCACACCAGTGCCTTTGTATCCACAGTCAAAAACCAGCATACCATTGTTCCTGCTGACTTTGACCACACCCACTGGTAGCTGGGCAATGCCTGGTGTGAAACACTGTTGCTAGTCTTGTGACCAGCCCGCCAGGCCTCCTCTCCCCACCAGAACTTCAAACATCTGCCTCACATCACAGTAATCCCTCCTCCTGCCCACCGAAACACTGCTTGCTCCAGCCCTAATCTTTAAAGTGGACGAGAACTATAAACCACTACCTGGGGGAGGGTTAGACCATGCAGGCAGCACTTTAGTAGTCGGGTTTAAATCAGCTGCGAGAAAAGAAAACCTCAAAGATTTAATCCTGCTCCTCGCTTGACCCAATTCCATTGGCCGGGGACTACTTTCCTTAGGGCTGCATCAGGCTGTGTTCATGAGGACAGACTGCTGCAGCTGCCTGCCTGATGTCTGTCATGCAGACATCAAGTGTGTCTGTCCTAGGACCTTGGTCTCTGGCCACCCCAAACTTTCTTCAAGCACTCTTGGTTGAGCACACATCAGCAGTGTTCTGAGGAGCTAGCATGGCAGGGGCATGGTGAGTGAGCACTCATTTCCTTTCTTCACACAGACAAGAGACCTCGGAGTCAGCCTGTTTTAGGAGCAGTCCTGACGCATCAAATCACATAGTGATATGGGTCGGATCCTGGTGTTTGGACTGTTGTTGTGGGGTTTCTCCCTGCTGTGTGTTCCTCTTTCTTCTGATTCCAATGAGATGTGAGATTAAGACTGAACAACCTCCCTGTATCCTGGACATACCCTTTTTTTTCTTTTTTTCTTTTTTCTTTTTCTTTTTTGGTTTTTTCGAGACAGGGTTTCTCTGTATAGACCTTGCTGTCCCGGAACTCACTCTGTAGACCAGGCTGTCCTCGAACTCAGAAATCCACCTGCCTCTGCCTTCCAAGTGCTGGGATTAAAGGCGTGTGCCACCACTGCCTTTGCCACAACATGGACATACCCTTTTGTAAAGCGACTTGGGTGTTTCTATAATGAAGTGAGTCTATTTTTCTAGCTCTGAATGACAGCCTGCTCAAGCCCTCAGGGTCCTTCCTGATCTTTGTTGCCACCTAGTAGGAAGCTGAAGCTAGTCTGCAGGAGTGAGTCAATCCAAGCCTTCCCCTGGATGGCCAGCTACCACCACACACCCAAACAAGCAACAGGAGGAATTGAAGAATCATGCAGCCCAGCCAGACCCAACTACAGACCATCTAACATAAGCAAGCAAAGTGGTCAGTATTTGACAACACCATAGAGGAATTTTATGATGCTGCTGGAAGGCACTCTGGATCTCATGGACTCCACTATGGCTTGGTATCAACATGGCTGGACACATGTGGGTCAGACAGACTGAGGCACAAGAGCTGAAGGACAGACACTTGCTCTACAGCTCTAGGGCTTGATAGACTGGAAAGCACCCACATAGGCACATCCAGAGTGGATAACAATTTCAACGCAGGCTAATGCCCTGAAGAGCAGAGGAGATGCGCTTCCCATTTTGCTACTGTAGAACTACGGGCAGCTATCAGTCCCTATCCTAGTGTTTCACAGTTTTTACTCCTTGTGACAGGCAGCCCCGGGACTGTGCCCAGTCCCTGCCTCTGAAACTTAGAACTCACATGTTTTTGTTCCCAAGGGAGCAGAGGGAGCCCAGTGAGACCAAGATGACAGAAGTTATGAGCTCTGCTCTTCTGCTGGCTCCCTCCTATTAAGCCAGCTGCCAAGATGTGAGCGGGCCTCAGAGAAATGGATGAGGAGCCTCTAGCCAGGACACAGCAGGGACTTGAGGGCTTTGGGGGAGCAGCCAATGGACAGAGAAAGCTTGGAAGTGGGTCTATCCCAAGTTGAATTGGGTCTCATCATACTGAAGCCGAGGACCCAGGTTAAATCACACTCAGGATTCCTGACCCAAAGAAACTCTAGCTGCTCAATTTGAGGCTGAATTGTTCTAGAACAAGTGATAAATGATATATCTCACTAAACAAGGTTCACTTGCCTTATTTTACTAAGTAAACCAAGGTGAGTTTACACTACAAAATACATTACAACACCACAGAGGGCTGCTCTGCTTCTGATTTTTTTCTAAAGTAAGGCTGCTGTGGCAAAGGATTCAGAACTCTCCTTCCGGCCTTCCATGCACAGGCAGGCTATGCTTGTGGTGTCTGTATTCTGAGATGCTCACCTCTACTCTTAGTGTGTGTGACTGGCACCTCGTACACATCAAGGCTTTGTCTCGTGGGTGCTTATGCTGCACAGGTTGTGCTCTCCAACCAGACAGTGAACACAGAGGCCACTAGTGGCAGCTCGGTTAGGCGACGGTTACCTGTGCCAGCCAGTGCTTCCGGATGGGTGGAGGCCTGAACTGTCAAAGTATGAAACAGTTTCCAGAGGGAGCATGGGTAGCCCCTCAACTCCACTCGGCTTCCTTGACATCCCACCCACTTTATGTGGCTGGTAAGAAAGATTCCAGAAATCTGAGGGGAAAACATCCACAAAGAATATAAGACAAATGTTAAAATTATCACTAGCTGCAGGGTGCTTCTGGCCTGGAATGGGGAGATGATCATCCAAGGGTATGTATTTATTAAAGTTTCTCACTGCTTGCCTATAATCTCAGCACTTGGATAAGGCTAGATTTAATTGGCTAAAACTGGAGAATCTTGAATTTGAGGCTAGCCTAGATTACATGAGAGCCATTATTTCAAGAAAGAAAGAAAAAAAAGAAAAAAGAAAGGAAGAAAGGAAGAAAGAAAGGAAGAAAGGAAGAAAGAAAGAAAGAAAGAAAGAAAGGAAGAAAGAAAGAAAGAAAGAGAGGGAAGAAGGGAGGGAGGGAGGAAGGAAGGAAGGAAGGAAGGGAGGAAGGAAGGGAAGAAGGAAGGAAGGAAGAAGGAAACCAAACTGTAAACCCAAAAGCCTCAGGTGCTACGCTGTTTGAAGGCAGCTTTCCCAGCATGTTCTTGCTGAGCTGTCCTTACACTGAAGCCTTCAGTGTACCCTACCAGCATCCCTGAGGTAGGTATGTGGGCATGAAGAAACAGGAACAGGAAAAATCATGAGGCGCATGGGGCTTTTCTACATGGGAAACAGGTTTCTCCAAGCAGGGAGTTGGGGCTTGTGCTGTGGTACCAAGTACTGGCAGCAAAGCCAGGAAGGTACCATGGATACTTATTCTTTCTGTAGATTCTGGGTTCCAGTCAGGCATGAGCAGCAGGAAGAAACATATGAAATGAAGGAAATGGCAGTATGTACACCAGACACGGCAGTGCGGGGACTCACCTGCATTTTGTTGTTGACCAGGTCTAGGATGGCATTATATGGAATCTTGTCTAGGGGGAGGTTGGCCAGCCACTCCTGCAGAGTCTCCAACAGCTTCTTGACTGGTGGCCGGCCAGGGAACAGCTAAGAAAGAAGATCCCACCCTCTGAGATGTTGAGAAAAATTGCCACTACCTGCCAAGGTCTGAAAGCAGCACAGAGAGCTGAACCCTGTGACAAAGTCCACAAAGCAGGGTCAAAGTCCCATACTAACATATGCCCTGCCCCATATTAAGAAAATGGATTCAACCCTATTATCAGCCTAGAACTGGGGGTATCAGATGGCTATTTTATGACATCAGACAGGGAGACTGCTGGGTACGGTATATTACCAAGTTATCAAGAGCACAGTGGCCCTCCAGAAGACACTGCCCATATACTTATCCTCTTTCTGCAATTCTTCAGTTCCAACAGCTTCTTTTACTACCTCTAACCAACTGCCCTACAAGGTATATAGGAACAAGAACCTAGCACAGGCATTGATAACATGAAGCCTATTGGCTGACCTCAGCACTGGAGAGCAAGTAACTAAGAGAACCCTGGTGGGTTTTTTCCCTCTTTGGATAGTATATTGTTTGTCTGCTCTCTCTTTCTATGTGATAGTATATTGTTTGTTCTCTGTCTGTCTGTCTGTCTGTCTGTCTGTCTTTTCCAGACAGGGGTTCTTTGTGTAGCCCTAGCTATCCTGAAGTTCCCTCTGTAGACTAAGTTGGCCTTGAACTCACAGATATCCTCCCCCTCTACCTTTTGAGTGCTGGGAATAAAGGCATATACCACCATTGCACATTGTTTTCTTTTATGTGTACAAAATAAAGGCTTAACAGGGTTTTACTGTATAACCCTGGCTGTCCTAGAACTCGATCTGTAGACCAAGCTGGCCTTGAACTCACAGAGATCTGCCTGACTCTACCTCCTGAGTGCTGAGATTAAAGGCGTACGCTACCATTGCCTGGCTTTAGTTTATGTACTGATTACAAAAGCATTATGTTTGTTAACTTTACACCTGTAACTCTTGCTGTGATTTAAGGGGCTGTTACCATCAGATGGGACATCCTCAAGCCTCAGACCTAACTGAGAGAAGGCAGAAGGGCAATAGCGAAGAGACTCGCTCATCAAGGCAAGGCCAGTGACCTGCAGGCCAACAACTGCGTACCTGGAGTGAATGTACTAGCTGGGACTCAATCCAGGCAGCAGTGTCTAGTGAGACAGCTGAACACTTTCTAGTTTTGAGACAGGGTCTCTGTGTAGCCCTGGCTGACCTGGAACTCAACATGTAAATTAGGCTGCTCTTAAATTCACACAGATCTCCCTGTCTCTGCCAATTGAGTGCTGGGATCAAAGGCATGCTCCACCACACCTGGCTGGACAGACTTACAGAACAAAGCCATCCAGAGCCATCTCAACCCTGAATGTCACAGTGGACTAAAAACATATCTAGCACTTCCATGGAAATATTTTACCCATTATTCCTTGGAACATAGATTGTATTTCTTTTGTTTTTCTGAAGTCACACTATAAATGTAGATGATTACAACTGAACTAGCTAGACAAAAGTGGTCCTAACAAGGGCCCTTCCTTCCATTTAGTGAAAGAAGTCCTGTAAAATACCTAGCTCCATCCATGCACAGTACAAGGAACGTCTAGCCCTGTACTTGCGGCCAGAGAGGAGCAGGAATACTGCTGGACAGAGCAACAGCAGGGCTCAGGCTCATTCAGAGTACAAGGGGATCTCCTTCCCCACGCTCTGGGCACTGGAGATGATTACTTGGTAGGAAACTGAGCCTGTACCACAAATCACCATGATGGAGGTAGTTCTAGCCCATGTAGGTCTTCTGAGGATGCCAAGCATTGTACCCCGTCTTATCCCTGGACTGCTGCCTGCCCCTTCCCACCCTGCCAAGCAAAAGTCCTGTTCTTCAGGGGCCAGCCATCAGAAGTTGCCAGCTTAGGACTTTTCTTCCAACCCCTTAGGAGCCCACCAACTGGGGCCAGAATGTCCATGGAGCACACATCCCTTCAGTTACCCCTTAGCCTTGCTCGGCACTTATGCATGGAACTAATTCCCTCACATGGCTTCTGGGAGACTGTGGCTATGCTGGCCAGTCTTTTTCAACCTGATTCTGACAAGGCAGGACCTAGGTTGTGCTGTGTCATGGCCTTCCAGATCCCTGGACACCTAACTTTCCTAGGACCCCAGTCTGAAGCTGCCTAGGAGCAGGTTTCACCCTTCATATCCACACAACATTTCATCTATATCTATACAACCCACTTATTCCTCATGCCTCATCTACTGGTTCCCTCAGCCTGCTGAACTGCCCAAGCTGAGTGGGAGAGTCAGAGCTCAATGTGCTCTGCTCCTTGTTCTCAGCCTCTTCTACTCCTCCTTGACAGGCACATACCTATCACTACCAGAGGATCTAGGCTGGCCAACCACCCACATCAGCAGACAGATGACCCTAGTCCTTACTAAATGGGACCTAGTACTATAGTCTGAGCAGAACCACTAATACCTTGGCAACGACAGTCATGAAGTCTCTGAATGTCTTTAACTGGGCTCCGGCCAGGGACCTGTGGGCAGCCAGCTCCACTCTTAGCAGGTAATGAAGTCCCGACTCCAGGTCTGCAGTGTACAGCTTGGCCCTGAGAGAAGAAGTGGAGAGTTAGGAAAAATACTTTCTGCCTTCCTATACAAGGCCCCTCTTGTTTCTGCCACACCCCCAGGTGGGAGGCAGACTAAGGAAGCTGTCTCAGTCATACTTACCTGTCAAATTCTTTCCAAACCACAACCTCTGAATTTTCCTCTTTGTTAGACTTGTCAGGCAAGGAAAATGGCTTTTTCCTTACATCTGGTAAGGATTTTAAATAAGAGGAGAAAAATGATCGTAGAGGCTTTGCCCTGTGAAAGGAAGAAGGGGAGGATGTTTTTATGGCTATCAAGATCATGTGGCCTCTCCAGGCCACAGCTTGGAGTAGAGCTGTTCAGCCATTCCCCTGTGCATGCACTGACAAAGGTAGTGAAGGGTGCTCATGTCAGCTGGCCTCAGGAGCCACCCTCCCATCTGAGATGAGGAGACAGAACATCAAGCCCAGAGACTCACTGACTGACAGCTGCAGTAAGCTCATCCACACTTGCTGGAACCTTAAGATGCTTGTAAAGCTGTTGGAGCATCTACCAAAATCAGTTTCATCCTGGCTATGATTCTACTGTACCAGAGGGCCTTCATGGCATGCTTGCTCTGCCAGCTGAACCATATCTGGAGGCCAGGCCTAGGATTAGCTCCTCCCAAGCCATTTGATGCTCAGAAGCCATCAGTGTCCCTTGCAGAGAATACAGTATTAATGTGGTTTTGTGTTAGAGGTTGCACATGTGACATGCTTGTGCTAGGTTACACACACCATCATCAGAACCCAATGGCTGGGGGGGGTCACTGGGGTAACTGGTAGGGCAGCCTACCTGATGCTCAGGGCCCATCCATCCCAACAGGATCAAAGCCAGGCTTCCTGCACACAACTGAAGAGCTGTGGGGTGGAGCTGAGCTGAAGGCTCTCCTGCAGCCTTACAGCTTCCGCTAACTCTCACATCTGTTTTGCTTTCTGAAGCTTTTTCAAGGTCACTTTACTGACCTGTGGCCTGTGCTCATCCAACCTCTCACTATACAGAGTTTGCTGGTCACACACCAGACACAAACAGAAGCCCAGACCTACTGTAAGAGAGGCCAATGAGCACCTGCTGTACTGGGGGTTTGCTCAGAAACTCATGGAGACAACCAGGGCAACAACTACCCCAAATCCTGGGGCCTGGTACATGGTCATAGCAGGTGGGGGAAGATGACTTCCTTACATCTTAGGCAACTAGAGTCTGTCATGTGGACTCTGAGCCTTTATCCAGTATGCCAGTGAATGGCAAGTCTCCATAGACCTCACCAAATGCTCACCTACTCATTATATAAACTAGCACTTACACATTAACCAGTCCATGAGACCCATTTGGGTAAATCAAGTAACAGGAAGGAACTGAAGAAATGCCAAGTGTCCCCAGAAATGCTCTGTCCGTATCCAGTGCTCGGCTCACCATGATGTTGTCATATGGAATCAAATCTAAGATCACCTGCAGAAGAGGAAATTGTGTTATTGCCCTGCTTTTCTCAGAAAACATCCTTGAGTGTGCAGACCCACCCACTTCGCAGGTGACCCTTCATCTCACAGGTGCCGAACTGTTCAGATGACAGCCCTGTCCACCTGCACCATGCCACGCACACTCGTCTACTCCAGTCACATCCAAAATATCAGGGATAAAATCCTCATTAAGGATAAGAGGCAATAGAATCCAAAAGGAGCTCTGTGCCTCCTGCTTATTCAGACAGCTGCTGGTATCTCCTAACTCAGACGTGTTCCAGATCAGTCTTTCCAATCGTCAACACAGCCTCATAACTAGGCATAAAGGTACCCCAAGAAATGATTCGTAAATGGCCAAGATTGGACATTGTTTCCTGGCCAACACAATGTTACCAACCTATCCTAGTTTAACACCAAGCTGTCCATAGCTTGGAATTTCTCTCAAGGAATCTGCTCTGTCACAGCTAGCAATAGAGGTCAAGCACATTCCTTAGAGCAACAGATAGTTCATAATAGTTAGAAATGTTTTACATACTAGAGAATAATGAAGGGCTTCCACCCAAAGACATTAGCTAGAAGTGTTAGATTAAAACCTCCTAGTCATTGCCTCCAGTAGGACCATAGAAATAGCATAGAAATATCAAAAATGCCTCAACAGGGAGAGCTCCACTCCTCTTCCTCCTGCTTCAAACCTAGCTACCAGACCCTGCTGACCTTGGTGTGGAAGTCACTTGCGTCCCCTGCTGTAACCCCCACCTGCCTACGTGACTCTTGTCATCTGCCCTGCTTGTTGTATGCTACTTAAGCCTGTTTGTCACTTTGTATAAGGACTAGGACTTGGACTTGCACTGGAGGACAAGGACTTGGACTCGCATGTAGGACTAGCACTTAGACTCGCAGAAGGCCTAGAACTAGAACTTAGATGGACTAGGACTCAGACTCATGCAATCTGCAGTCCCAGTGTGCTTGGGCCCGGGGGATGCAGCACCAGTTCAGAGGAGATAGCTGCTGCTTTAGACCCAGTATGTTTTAGATAGCCTCAGATGTACCTTAACTGCTGAGCTGCCAGATTTACCATCTCTCTTTTGCAATGACTGTAATGATGCCATTTTTAAGAAATACATTCGGATCCTGTACTTCATGTATCGTCTCTGCCATCATTTCTTCGCCTACGTCTTGTTGACCTGACTAGGACTCCCGTTTCTCCCACGGGTTGAGGGAGGCCCAGATCGGCCGGCCTGTGGCAGTACCACACATGTGGAAAACCTTGTTCCACTTGCAAACAGCTGGGTGGTGGGACATGCGGTGCTGTACCAACTACACACGACTGAGGCACAGCACCACAGTTTGCATCCCTCCCACTGCAATCAAAAGCAGTCTGTGAGCCTTAACTTACTGTGTTTTAAGCAGCTCACCAAGTCACATGGCCACTCTCATTTAGTAATTTTCTAGAGTAATCAAAAGAAACATCTGTTGATCCTCTATGTGTGTGTGTAGGTATGTACTCATGTGTGTGCAAGTACATGTGTGTATGTGGAAGCATGTGGAGATCAGAGGATAACTTAAGGTGTCTTCTGAATAAAGAGTTAGGTACCATCTACTTTGTTTTTGAGACAGGGCCTCTCATTAGCCTGGGGCTTACCAAGTAGGCAGGTTGGCTGGCCAGCAAACCCCAGAGATGGGCTTGCTTCTCGCTACTCAACACCGGGTTTATGGAACTCAAGTCCCCATGCTTGCAGACAAGCACTTTATGGGCTGAACTATAAAGTAAACAAGCCCCCAAAGTAACATTTTTTTTTTTTTGAGACAGGGTTTCTCTGTGTAGCCTTGACTGTTCTGGAACTCACTCTGTAGACCAGGCTGGCCTCGAACTCAGAAATCCGCCTGCCTCTGTCTCCCAAGTGCTGGGATTAAAGGCTTATGCCACCACCGCCCAGCAGTAACATGATTTTTTTTTTTTAATTTATTATATGTAAGTACACTGTAGCTGTCTTCAGATGCACCAGAAGAGGGCGTCAGAACTCATTACGGGTGGTTGTGAGCCACCATGTGGTTGCTGGGATTTGAACTCAGGACCTTCTGAAGAGCAGTCGGGGCTCTTACCCGCTGAGCCATCTCACCAGCCCCAGTAACATGATTTTTTAAGATTTATTTTATGTATATGAGTACACTGTTACTGTCTTCACATACACCAGAAGAGGGCATTGGATCCTATCACAGATGGTTGTGAGCCACCATGTGACTGCTGGGAATTGATCTCAGAACCTGTGGAAGTACAGTCAGTGCTCTTAATGGGTGAGCCATCTCTCCAGCCCCCAAAGTAACATTTGTTACTAAATTTCTGTCTGCAACAGAATCTATAAGGACCAGTAAGCCTCTTCACTACTCATCAGCTCTCGCCCTGCTTTCCCCCACACTGCCTACTCTGTGCCTACATTTTGGGCCTAACAGGTTACTCAACATTGTTCTAGCTCTACAGCCAGGAGGTTTGGGGTAGCTCCTGCAAGCAACTTGTACGTGCTGGGCTTGCTTAGCCTGAAGGAGCTGCAGTGGTCTTAGTCACAGAGGGAGTAAGTGTCAAAAAAAACCCTCCTATGCTGACCACACGGCAAGTAGAATCTGTTGTTCTCGGATGCTCTTAGATACCAACAAAGCCAGGCACCTCCTGGCTGAGGAGCAGATTACACGAGGTGGGTGCATCCCAAGATCATGGTGGAGGTGGGAGCAGTGGTGGTGGCAGTGGCAGAGGTAGTGGTGGTGATGGTTGTTGTCCTTCTTTTCATTTTGTTCTGTTTGTTGTTGCTATTGTTATTTTTGAGACACTTGGTAGCCTTCAATGGCCGGGAACTCATATGTAGTCCAGGCTGATCTTAAGCTCACAGAGCTCAGCTTACCTCTAGCACTCGAGTGCTGGGATTTAGACATGTATGCCAGCACATCTGGCCTCGATGGTTCTTGATACTATCTCTCAAGGCACACACTTGGTCACAGGTCCTACCCAGAGGACCAGGCCTCACTGATTCCAAAGGCACTGATGTGCTGGCACTATGGAGAGGGTGAAAGCCTGCTTTCAGCCTGTAAGTGTCCCTGTGTGTGTGTCTGAAGGGCTGGCATGCAGCAGTTCTGGGCCACAGGGAAAGGAGCTGGAATAGGAAATACAGGGAAAGGTAGGGAAAGAAGGAGTTCTGGGCTCTGCTGTTCCTTAGTCCTTTGACTGGGAACCTTGCCAACCACAAAGGAAAGAACAACATGCATGACCAAACTTGGAGGGAGGGCAGTGAAGTCCCAGAGGGCAGGCACATATGTTGCCATACTGTTGCTGGAGCCTGCCTCACACCCTCCAGGGCCTACCAAGGGTAGGGCTGAACTGCCCAGATAACCTAGAGAATTTCATTCAGGCAGCAGGAAGGAGGAGCCCAAAGGTCAGGCTGAACTTCCAAGTGGGCCAGGAGGCCTTCTTGTCCTCAAGGGACCCTGGCATTGGCAACTGGGTCTCTGGTCCCTGGTTTGATACTTAGCCAAAGCTGAAGGTTTCTAAACCACCCATATGACACAAACATCTCACAAAAGAAGCAAGGTCCTTCAGATTCCTGGATGTGGTAACATAGCACACAGAGATCTGTAATAGTGTGAGATAATCAACAACGGCCTTGATGAAGGCACAGCTGTGGCTGGACCCTAAGAGCCAAGTCCTGTCACTCCAGCACTTTCTTTCCTCCTTTCTTAGTTCTTTCTCCTTCCTTCCTTTCTTTCTTTTACTATATATGGACTGGTTCCTTAGGATCTCTGTAACTAATGATAGCTCAATGCTCAAGGTTGTTGCTATCAATGCACTAACCATAGTCCACCACCCAAGCTACCCCAGCTGTAGCCCCAAAGTACATGAGACACAGTACCTCTCGTCCAACATAAGAACCATTGCTTTCAAACACAACAGCATGGTACTGGCCACTGTGGCTGTCCATGAAGGAAAGGATGTCACTAGACCTGTCAGAAGAAAGAACAACCTTCAGTGCTATCCATGATCACAAGCTGTTACAGCATGCCAGTGCCCTAGTCACTATACACATGGAGATTTAAAAACCATGCCTAATCTGCACCAGGCAACTTGGGGAGAGGGATGGACCAGGGCTGCCCACTTGCTACGTGCTACTATCACAATGCTCTGGGCCCCACAGACCACCTTTCAATGCAGCTACTCACTGAAGAGGGTCCAGGGGTGGGCATGCAGGCGGCCGGGTGTCCTCAGTGTGGTTCTGTAGGAAGTCGATCATTGTCTGCCTGACTGTCCGCAGCTCCCTGTCAGGTCCTACACAAGAAAACCTGGGTCATGGCTGTGGCCCCAGGTGCCTGTGTCTAAGCAGCCGTCCCAAGCCCAGAGCCAAGGACAGTGAAGGCTGCAGCACTATCCACACAACCCTGGGGACACTGCTGCTCACTGACAGGCTAGATCCTGCCACAACAGACACATACAGTAGGAGACCACACAGCTGAGAGCAGATGACAGGCTTCAGGACACAAGGCAAAGTGACAAATCTCACACACATGGTGGTGAGAGGTGGCCAGGTACACCAGCTAACTCCACATACAGTGCTAACACAGGCAAATGACTCCTGATGCCAGAAATACCAGGTGTCTCCCGGGGGAACAGCCTGCGAAGCATTTCTCACCTGGCTAGGCTCACACATAAAAACCCATGAGCCACGGACTTGCCATGTATACACTCCACCAGACACCTTTCCAATCAGATTGTTACCACATGGAGGGAGAAAAAGAACTGCAGGAAAGAGAGGGGAGGGTGGGAGGTGCAAAGTGAGCAAGCAGATTGAAGGAAACATGGGCATGAGATAGCCGGAGGACAGGCTTCATAAAGATTATAACAAAAAATGTACTTCCACAGTTCCTAAGAAGGCCAAAGCACAAAATAAAGAATTTCCTGTGGCTGGAGTGGCTCAGTGGATAAGAGCATGTACTGCTTGTCCATGAGGTCTGAATTTAGTTCCTAGCACCTATGTCAGATTGTCCACAGCCTCCTATAACTCCAGTTCCCGGGGGATTTGACACCCTGGCCTCTAAGGACAGACAGACAGAGGTGGGTGGGTACACATGCACACACATACAATTTTTTAAAAATTACAAAAACCCTTGTTCTCCTCCAGCTTATTAAGGTTTAGGTTTTTCCCAGAAGTAAGGTAGCACCAGTGCAGGCATGCTGACTGAATGGAGGCAGCCCCGGGCTCCATCCTCTGAGGCCACATTCACTTTACACACTGAGTGAGTCAGTCTAAAGGTTAAAACAGAATCTGCATGTCCTTACCTTTAAAATTTTCTCCAGTTGTAAACTCCTTTGTAAATGCTTTAAAATACTAAAGGAAAAACACAAACAAATAAGAGCGAGCATAGGGGAGTTGTGCATGTTTAATACTTAAATGAGATGGCCGCTGTCCCAAGCAGCTCTGGTCAGGTCCTTCCCAAAGTTATACTGACTGGGCAAAACCGTGTTCCATGCCTCTATGGACACAAGTGTTCCTGAAGCTGTGTGCTAAGCACAAACTGGGTTCTATTTCATCACATCTAATCCAACAGGGCCAGAAGCAAGACAACTCACTAGGGCGGGGGCCTTACAAAGGTGGTGGCCCTTGAAGCTTTGACAGTACAAGTTCTAGGGATGGAGGAGCTTTCCAGAACTTCTGAGAAGAAAAGAGGTTCTGACCAGAGATTCTGACCAGAGGTTCTGCCTCATCAGAAGCGCATCAGTAACAGGGTTATGGGTATTCCCAACATAGGCCAAAAGGAGGCCAGTGCTGAGTGAGATACTCAGAGGACCCCCTGTATTTCCAAGGGGGAAGCAGAAGCAGTCAAGAGGAAAATGGACAGACATCTTAAAAGTCCCACAAGAATAAAAACACAAATGTGCTTGTCACTAGGAAAACAGGGAGCACAGGCCCTTTGCCCTGAACCATGGACAGATGTGTTATGTTGTGGAAGGGGCCCCACTGGGTCCTCTGGCCTTCTTCCCAGACTCAGCCAGGGACACAGGTTGAGGGGACCCTTACAGCAATGTTCATCCTTGTATAAAAAGCCAGGAGATAGTCCAACACAGCAGAGAGGGTTATCATATACAATGAGATATTATTGCATAGACAAACCCACAGCAGTGTCCAGCATCATGGACAAATCTTGTCAGTCATATGAAATCTAAGAAAGAAGGCCCAGACACTTACATGCACTGTTTGGTTGATTGGTTGGTTTGTTTTTTGTTTTTGTTTTTGTTTTTTTGAGACAGGGTTTCTCTGTGAAGCCCTGGCTGTTCTGGAACTCACTCTGTAGACCAGGCTGGCCTCAAACTCAGAAATCTGCCTGCCTCTGCCTCTCAAGTGCTGGGATTAAAGACGTGTGCCACCACTGCCCGGCCATACAGCACTGTTTAATGGAGGGCATGAAGTTAACAGCCAACATGTGATATTATCAGCCCAAGGCCAGAAATCCCAAAAACAAGCAACAAGGGCTTGTGAGGTCCCTGGGGCTGGCACCACACTGAGCATCACAGTCTCAAAGCCCAGTCAATAGATGGGTGGGGAAAAACAGGGGGCATCACTGTGCTAGGGGTGGGCGGCTGCCTCTGAGAGTGCAGTGTTAACAGAATAGAGGTGCAGAACTGCAGTCACAGACTCTTCAGAAATTAACCCCAAGTTAGGCTGTGGTGGCACACACCTTTAATCCTAGTACTCAGGAGCCAGAGGCAGGTAGGTCTCTGAGTTTGAGGCCAGCCTAGTCTACAAAGTGAGTTCCAGGACAGCCAGGGATACACAGAGAAACCCTGCCTCAGAAAAAAAAAAGAAGAGGAAGAGGAGGAGGAAAAGAAGGAGGAGGGGAGGGAAGAAGAGGAAGAAGGAAGGAAGGGAGGAAGGAAGGAAGAAAAAAAGTCAAAGGTGCTACATAGTTTTGGAGATGCTCATGAGTGCGAGACGTTCAAATGCAAGCATGTGGGCAGATATTCATGCACACACTAAACGGGATCTTCACCAGGGTCTCAGGTAGTACCTCTGCCCCCTAGTGGAAGAAATATGTACAAGTCTATCAGCAGAGCGCCTTCTGCCAGTAACAGTAGAGCCTACAGCATGATACCCCACAAGGATACTTACCGGCAGGCTTCTGTGTGAGCAGGGGCTTTATACTTTACCTGGGTCTGATCAGAGCCTTCTGTGGCTCAAGATGAGGAACAATGGGCAACATGCTGGGAATGCAAATCCCCACTAAGTCTTCAGACTTCAAGGCAGAAATGCTAACCTAGGAGTTACTGGTACATGGATTCTGCCTAATAAGCCCCTTGTGAAAAAAGGCAGGACTGGAGCAGGGGTCAAGGTTCCTGGGGGCTCACCCTGAAGGTGGGGTAGAAGTGGATGTCATATGTGCGGCACACATCCTGATTCTTTTCTTCTGCACAGTCCAGAGCAGCAACACGGATGGCAGCAGCCCAGTCTACAAGGCAAAAATGGGACCTTGAGCAGGATTGTCAACACCAAGCCACTCCATCCTAGGCACCATCAGCACAGGCACCTGCTGCCCCAGCGAAACCACTCCATACCTCCCTTTATGTTGTTCACTGGCTCTGTGCTGAGCTGGGAAAGCAGAATAACTTAACCAAAGCTAGAAGTGTCTTCTTACCACTGTTCACTGAGAAAACAGATCTTTGCTGAATTTTCAGTCACCCAGCAGCTTGCCATGCGGCAGTCTCCTATTAAAAGATACCTGATGGGTGGAAGTGCAGGAACCAGAAGCACTGTCTGCAGCTGGTAATGAACACTACAAGAGAGAGACACCAAGTGGAGCATGCAGCAATCAGATGGACTTGCTGGGTCTAGCACTGTGTCTACTTTTCAAGTCAGGCTAGTGGTCTGAACTGAAGCACTCTACCCTACCAAGGGATGCACATGCCATTGTTGCAGAGAGGAGCAGTCTTATATCTCCTTTCTTACCTTCAATGTTTTTATTGGGAATGCCAACAAATGCACGTGTACATGCACACCAGAAAAGGCAAACCAACTTCCTACATGTGCACTGTGTCTGTGTCAGTGATTATCAGCTCTTGTGTAAATGATTTATCCAAATCCCTTCCAGTTCTAGAACAGATTGCAAACTTCAGATCCAAAACCATGGTCGTAAGTCTCCCTCTCTTTTTCAGTCCAACACACTGCTACAGCCATAGCAAATAACTGGCATGTGTTCTTAATGCCACAAGGCACCTAGCTGGAACATCTCCTCCCATCCAACACTTTCCCTTAAGCTCCCATAAAAGTGGCATAGGTAGAGATTTTTATCAGGTTCTTTTGCTGGGATTACTCTTAAGTGAAGTGTAGCTGGGCACTACGGAGGAGAGGAAGGCAGATCTCTTGAGTTTGAGGCTAGCCTGGTCTACAGAGAGTTCCATCACAGTCAGGGCAACGCACACACACACACACACACACACACACACACACAAACACTTTGTGTGGGGGAGGTGAAGTGTGCTTCTGCAGGGGCATGAAGGGGACTCAGCACCTCTTTCATTATTATAATAAATACACATTAGGTCAGGGCTACAGCTTCCTCTTGCCTCTCACCCAGGAAAGGGACACTTTGCAAGAAAAGCTGTTCCTGACAATACAGGGATATTAGTGCCTGGCTCTCTCCTGCCTTGCCCTCTGGTCACCAGCATCAAATGCACCCTTTAGGTAACTGCAGGGGGTCCTTCTAAGAGATGTGTACTCTTCTTTCTCCAGGGTGGTAGAATTACACCATTATTCACACTGCCAGGGACCCCCTGCAGAGGTTCTGTCCAGGCCTAGGCCCAAGAAGTGGTGGGCTTGCCTGGTAGTCTCTGCACGATCAGCAGCACAGTATAGCTCAGAAGTATACACTGTGGGCAGGAGTAATAGATACTAGTAGACAGGCATGAAAGACAGACAGAAGAGCCATTGGGTGAGCCTGTATACTCTCTGTCTGAAAGCTGCTTGATTTCTGGCAGGAGCTCATGCAATGGGTTACTGGTGTGCTTGGCAAGTGTTATTTTGTTTTCTCTAGCAACCTACCTGAAAGGCACATGAAACCATCCCTACAAGGACAAGTGATACTCAAAAACCTCAGAGGCTGCATGTGGGGATTAGCCAGCATCAAGGGGGCATGTCAGAGGACACTTACAGATACCAGGTGCCACAGTTCAGTGACTGCCTTCTAAGTGAACCACCCCAGTTTCCTACATACCACCCTCACTTAAAGTACACATCTTTGCCCTTTTTATTAAGAGTAAGAAACAAGAATAGGTTATTCACAAATAGTAAGCAAATACTGCCAGCTACACAAAACCAGCTCTGTCCCAAGGCCACTTTAAAAGCATAGAAAAAACCCTCCAGTATTTCTGAGTCACAGCATAGCTTCCTCGAGTCTCCAATGGTGCAGAATTGAGGAAGAACAGTTAATCCTCCCATCAAATTAGAGGCAGACGGCACAGAAGGCTCTGAGGCCCAAGGTGCTTTCAAGGGCAGACTCATGCCCTGCATCTGGCCCAGCACCTCATTCTGCTACCCTAACTTGACTCATACCCAACCAATTCACTCTGCTTACTGGGTATTTCCACCCACACTTTCCTTCCATGTTCCAGAAAAGCCCCTTGTACAGAAAAGCATGTAATGGTGAAAACTCCAAGAGCAAAATACAGGAATCAGTCTCCTAAGTGTGCAACAGTGAAAACTCCAGAGTAAAGCGAAGGAACCAGTCTCCTGCTACCTAAAATAGCCAAACCACTCAAAACTGGGATGGGTGCACCTAGGTTTGCATGATGGAGTCTGTCTTGTTTTGTTTTTCTCACTTTTGTTAAGCATGCATACTCAGAATTAAGTGTAGGGGCTGGGTGGCTCAGTGGTAGAGCAGATCCCAGGGTTGATCCTGGTACCAGTTTTGTATTTCTTAGATTCTGCATTCTGCATTCTGGAATCTGCAGCAGAAGCCCACTTCAACACAAGACATAAGAAAAGAGGGCTCCCAGGAATCCTGAAGGACACAGTGCTCAGCAAGACAAACCAGGGCCAGCTTTGTAGTTTGTCTGTTTATTTGCTTTGTGTGTTTTGTCTGAGATAGGCTCTGGTTATGTAGTCTAGGCTGGTCTTGAATTTGCAATGCTCTTGGCCTCAGCCTCCTGAGTGCTAAAATCATAGACTCTTGTAATAACCCCCTGAATGTAGCCTAACAGCAGAGACTGAACACATGAGCTCCCTGACATGACTTGGCCTCTGAAAGGCTGAAGGTACTGAGAGCCTAGTCCATGAGGATGGGGAGCAGGGCTGACTGACAAGTTCACCCTGGATCTCCATCAGAGCAAGACCTCGAAGCTAACCCCAGATTTCACCCTACCCATGGTAGGGCACTGTCCCTAAATGCATGAGCAACCTCCTAGCAATGCAATCTACTCAGCACAGAATACTCCAGGCACCTTTGACCCACACTGTCCCACCCAGTGTCCTGTGAATGCACACGAGGACACTAAACTCTAGGACCCATTTGATGAGGAAGGAAGAGGGAATCCCAGAACCAACTCTGCAGACATTGATACCGGGGCAGAAACAAGAAGGTGGGAGTATGGGAAAGCTGATGTTTCTGAATGCTCATTTACCACCTGGCTCAGCAAAGTCAGCAAGGTGCACACAGTGAGTCACCCTACCAAGATGGAAGGAAACTCTTAGCTCAGCTGTGCTCCTGAGAACAAGTTAGCACAACCCATGAAGCCAGCAGCAGCTCACAAAAGGCCAACAGACTTGGTGGCTTCAAATCACAATCTGCACAGGTTCCCATGGTCATACAGCACTCCTTCAGATCTCTCACTCATCCCGGGCCTGGGCCTCCTGCCTGGACTCCCACTCTGTTCCCTTGCCTGGGTTGTTCCCTGTCTCCCTCTAGGTCCCTGAGGGGATACCACTTAAAACATCCATACCTCAGGTGCATGAAGGTAAAGGTGAGGACCGTAACAGAGCAGCAGCAAACAGCCAGTGAGAACTGTGGGCTGGCACGGGCATGGCAGCGTGCCTAGGCTGGGGAGGCAAGGCTGAGCCCTCTGGGCCACAGAGATAGGTCTTAGCACATGAGCATCTATGGAACACTTCCTAATTACAGCCCCCTCCCTTTTGATTTTTTTTAAGCCAACAATGCCCTCTGACTTCAAGAGAGTCAGAGGAGCAAGCCTCATGAGCACAGATTCTATCAGACAAGGACTTCCTTTCCACATTGTCAGGGTAAAGGGACCAACTCACCAGGGTGCCTGCTCGCTTCTGGCCTGGCCCGCCCTGAGTCCTGTCTCTGTGATATCTACCGCCGGCTATTCTAGCACCTCTTCTGAAATGTCCTGCCCTCCTCAGTGCCAAGTGTCTCGTACAGGTACAGTGGAGACATCACTGGCTGTCTCCCTTCAATCTCATAGCAATCATTTCACAGGAGACCCTGCCCTCTGATCCCATATGAGGCAACTGCTGGCTTGAAAAGGAGACAGCCCTGGCTTGCCCACAGTGTCTCAGCAGTCTGATGCCTCGACAAGGTGGTAGGAAGAGAGCGCCACTGGAGCACTGACAGGAGCAATGGAGGGTGCATGGAACTGGCCCTTTTCAGATATATTGGTTAACAAGGTCATTTGCCGCTGATGGAAATCCTGACCACGAGTCTTCCCTGTAGCAATAAAGTATAATTTTCAAAGAATTAAAAGCAGATTCTTGGGTCTGGAGAGATGGCTCAGCAGTTAAGAATATTTTAGCTGTTCTTCCAGAGGTCCTGAGTTCAATTCCCAGCAATCGCATGGTAGCCATAGTGGCTCAGAACCATATGTAATAGAATCTGATTACCTCTTCTGGTGTGCATTAAAACAGAGCACTCATATACATAAAATAAACAAACAAGCAAACAAATAAATCTTTGGGGGGGAAAAAACACAGATTCTCAAGCCAGGTGTGGTGGTATACACCCGTAATCCCAGCACACGGGAGGCAGAGGCAGACAAATGTCTAGGTTCAAGGCCGGCCTGGTCTACAGAGTGAGTTCCAGGAAACAAAAACAAAACAAAACAAAACACACATACACACGTGCGCACACACACACAGCAGATTCTCACCAAGGGAACCTATGTCATCAAGGAACACTGGAGGAACAGAACATAAGTCCTCCAGGGACCAGGAGGTAGCTAGGACAAAGTTCTCTTAGTGCCAACCCACCCCATCAGCATCTCTGCTGACTGGGTACTGTGTGAAGTTCACACATAACCTTAGCCAGGGCTAGTGAGAAACGGTCATCAGTTCCTGTGCAGTGGTAACCAGTGTGAGATGAAAGGACCTAAGGCTTACTGTGGCTGAGGAGAAAAACAGCTAGCCAGGCTGAGAACACCATTATACTCTGGGCTGAAATGACATGGGTCATAAAAGCCTCCTGGTATGATCACTCCTCATTCTGGCTTTAGGCAAACTTAGGCCCAAATTTATCTGTATAGTTGGGTGAGGTAGTGCACACCTGTAACCCCAGCATCAAAAAGCAGATACAAAGGATTCCAGCTTTGAAGACAAGACTGGGCTACGAAGCAAATCCTTTCTCCCTCTACTTGCTGAAAATGTGCACAGGATCCTAAAGGGTAAGGGTCTCTCCTGAAATGGCTTGCAAAGCTCCTGAGCTGACCTTAGAAGACACTACTTCCTTCTCCTTCCTCACTACCAGCCAGGGCCCTGGCGATGGGAACCAGTGGCCCCACTATTCTCTAAGCAGCCCTTACTTTTATACCCTTGTGTGAAGAGTTACTTTGGTTTTGCCATCTGCAGTTTTCAGGACTCTGGGCTCTGCCACACCCCTCAGCAATTGCTATCCCCAGTGTCCCTCTCTACCTGTTCTCATGGATAATGAGCACCCTGCAAATGCTAAGCAGACATCTTCAATAGCCTGTGCAAGCAGAAGACACCAGACACCATGGGAATGAGGAACTGAGGGAAATGCAGAAAGGCTTCACTACTGCTGGCAGCAATAACAGAACACTCACCCTCGTTCTCCGCCTGTGGATAGCACACTCTGTGCCTATCCACCTGCCCAACACCTCCCACTCTCAATTCCCAATGTTCTCTAGAGAGACACAGGAAGTGAGCCAATGGGACTCTGGAATCACCTGGCCTGTCTGTCACCTGGTACCATTATCTGCAATATCAGAGACTAAACACCTCCTTGCCAGACAGTTCTGGACACATTCTAGATGCTGTAGTGAGACTCCTGCCAGGAAAGGAATCCTGCCAGGAGTCCTTTCAAGTCCTTCACCAAAAACTTCAGGGGCAACCACAGATGTGTCCTCTCTCCACGGAGGACCGAAGGGGAGAAAAAGAGCCCCGAGGTCACCAAGAGCTGAGGGACACAGGTTTCAGGGTACCCTCCTGTTCTCCGTTTCTACAGAAATCCTTCAGTGCAGAGGAGAGTAAGCACAGGTGTCAAATGTCAACACAGATTATGCTAAACATGACAGCTTGAGATAAATGATTTCAACAGAGCAGGTTTTGTTCTGGGAAATACTTAAGATGAGAAAGGCTTAAGCCAGGACCATATAAATACTAGAATGGCCTTTGGGTCCGCTGAACAGTAGATCTTTTGTTAGCCTATCTCTTATAAGGTAAACCACTATTTCCCTGCAAAGTCAGTGGAGAGCCAAAAAAACTTCACCATACGTTATTTTTTTTGTTGTTTTTTTTTGTTTGTTTTGTTTTTTCTGGTTTTTTTTGTTGTTGTTTTTTGTTTTGTTTTGGTTTGGTTTTGTTTTTTTTCGAGACAGGGTTTCTCTGTATAGCCCTGGCTGTCCTGGAACTCACTCTGTAGACCAGGCTGGCCTCGAACTCAGAAATCCGCCTGCCTCTGCCTCCCAAGTGCTGGGATTAAAGGCGTGCACCACCACTGCCAGGCCTCACCATATGTTTTTGAGGAAGCGGCAGGTGTCCTGAACCTAAGACACAAGGCTGGGGACACCTAGCTGCTAAAGACCCAGGCTGGGGACACCCCCACCCCCACTCCCCTTCCAGCTACTCATTCAATTAGAAAAGACTGAGGGGCAGGAAGGCAAGCATAAGCCACCTTCTAGCTAATCCTCACCTATGGCAGCAGAGCCAGTCCAACCAGAGACTGGGGTGGGGTCTAGGAGAAGCCACTAGGTGCTATTTCATGGAGGCAGGAAGAAACTCCTGGGGAGGACCCAATACAAGGCCTGCATGTCCAACTCACAGGTGACTAATTACCCCTAAGTGCCCTCTCTCTTGTTAGATCACCCAGGCAGGAAGCGGGATGGAAGCATGGCCAAGTGGAGACCAGGCAGAGGGTCTAGTGTTGTCCTTATTCTACACAGAAGTCTACAGGGCAAGACACAGAAGGCACTGAGGTCAGAATCACAGAAGGACCGGAGTGAGAGTCAGAGGCTTCCCCGGGAAGTTGTCCTTTCAGTTCCAGCGTGGCAGGCATCACATTGGATGTCATCATCACTTCCGCAGGTATCTTGCAGTTAGACAGGGTTCCTTACAATAGGTGATCAGACACCTCTGGAGCTTGTGCTGACTAGATGTTAGGACCCACCCAGCAGCCTAGGCTGGGACTGATAACACTAGAGTTAGCATCTACTACCAGTCAGCTTTCACTTTCACCACACCTTGCCCCATCTTCTACATAGCCAGCTACTCTTTAAAGACAGCTGCAGTTCATTAAGTCAACCACAGCATTAGCTGTGGATTTTTACTGTGGCACTTTTGGAACTGTCCTTCCTTTCAGATTCCAGGGACAACTGCAGCACTCTCTGTTGGGTTGGTTACAGAAGAGCCAGCTTACAACATGTGATGTGGCTTATACAAGTTAGTTACCAGACTGAAAGCCAGAACTGATATAAGCAAAAAAGCTGCCAATGAGTCTTGCCAGAGTCACCTGCAGGTCCACCAACAAGCATCAAGAAATGGAAAGTCCTCTCCTCTATTGAGTGGCAAAAAATAAAAATTAAATAAAAATTAAAAACCTCACAAAAACCACTGTACAAAGTCTTTTCAATGTCTTGTCTCAGATTTGGCTAGTGCTTGCCAAGGACTTAAGGAAACCTGACCTGAGATGGCTTAGAGATTAAAAGCACAGACTGCATTAGGGTGATGTTGGTGCTCGCCTTTAATGCCCCTCAGAAGGCAGAAGCAAGCAGATCTTTCTGAGTTCAAGGCCAAGCTGGTCTATAGAGTGAGTTCTAGGACAGCCAAGACTACACAGAGAATCCCTGGCTTGAAAAACCATAAATAAAGAAGCAGACAAAACCCCACACACTGCTCTTCCAGGGGTCCAGAGTTCTATTCCCAGCACTTACACCCTGCAGCTCCTCACCACCTCTAATTCCAGCTTCAGGGAATTCAACACCTCTGGCCTCCAAGGGAAACTGCACTCACCTGCACACACCCATGCCCATATAATTCAAAACAAAATAACTATTAGAAAGAAAGAAAAAGAAAACTTAAGACCCAAGAGAACAATTTCATTAGATTCTACATAAAGGCCAAAGCAGAGGTCAGTAGATTCAAGGCCAGCCTGGACAACATCATGAAACTATTTCAAAAAAAAAGTCAAAGTGTCCCAACAATGAGGAAAGAGAAGGTAAACATTTTATAATAGTCATTTGCAATTGTGTACTTGGAAAAAGGGATTCTTTGCAAATCTGTTTAAGAAGAACACAGCAGTGTTCAACACCAGACCTAACACCAAAGGTGCGGGAAGAAGAGTAACAATTTGTTGTCTTGCCCTGTGAGATCTGTAATTAGAGGTTAGTTCAACAGCTGTAAGCCAGTGGAGCCAAACCTAAGCCAGTGCTGGGAAGGCTACTGCACAGCGGCTTGAATCCCATTTACAGGAGCCACTCGAAGGGGTCTGAGGTCTGCAAGGTGAGTAACTTAGCGCTAAAAAATAACTGAAACACAGATGGAAAGATTTCGTTAGTGAACCAAACGCCCAGCAAGAAGACGCTTTGTAAACTTTCAGCTTCTGCAGAGCAGTCCCCAGAGTGGGTTTCTAAGTTTCTCGGCCCTATGCCCACCATATGGCCGGCTACCTAGCAAACCAGGTTGGGGTTTGACTGGAATGGGGACCTTCCAGAGTGGAGAGCGTAGGCTCTGAAATGCAATTGCTGGGTATGGGGAAAGTCAAGCTGATCAGGTAGTGGCGAGGATAAGTAGTTGGGGACAAGATGAAGCCGGTGTTCTGAGCCGGCGACCCACGCAGCTGTTGTGTCGGAGGAACGTCCACCGGCGCGCGGGGCCCTCACCTCGCACGTCCGCCGCCAGCGCTCGCCAGGTGGGTGCGTAGCCGATGCAGTGGCCGCACCACGACGAATGGAACTGCACCAGCCACGCGGCTGAGCTGTTGCCCGTGGCCGACCGCACGTTGCCGCTGTCCAGCAACCACACGGCATCCACGCCCACGCGGTAGAGCCGCGCCCCGCCGCCCTCCCGGGGCCCCACAGCCGCCACCACCGCCAGCAGCAAGAGCAGCCGCGGCAGCCGCGCGGCTCGAAGAGAGGGTGGCTGCCGCGTATCAGCTCCGGGACCGCGCGCCACAGCCCGGGCGGCAGCCATGTTGGGAGTGCCGCCGGCGCGTTGACCTTTCACCCTGGCAACCGCCATCACGTGCTTGCGCGCGCCGGTTCTGCCCAGAGCACTAGCCCCGCCCCCGAATCTGCTAGGCTTCCCAGGCACTACCCTTCTCTCTTCTCGCCCCGCCCCGTAATCTGGCCCCGCCCCGAGCACTGGTCATTCCAGGTCCCGCCCCCCTCGCTTTTTTGCTCCGCCCCCGTGCACGGTTCCCGCCCCAGAGTGTAGGCCCCGCCTCATTCTTTAGGCCTGCTCCGCCCCTGTACTCCTGGCCCCGCCCCTGCTCTCGGGTCATTGTTGGCCCAATCCCAATTTTAGTTTGTACCCAACCGCAAGCAATTTTCACTTAGCCAAAGGCCTGGGCCTAGGTAGCCAGATTTAGCAAGCCATGACGCGTTGAATGTTGAGTAAATACCAGGCCAAGATTTTCAGTCTGAAATGCAGATTTAATAGGTTGAAAAACCATTTGCTATATGCCTGTGCTTCTTATGTGTAACATGCATCCTAGATCTTACATGCAACCTATGATTTTACCTATCAACTTCAAACGTCCACGATGATCCCTTGACCTTTTTATAACCCACAAGATACAGTAGAACCACCTGGTAAAGCTGGCTGGCTTCCTGCTAAAATGGTAGAAAGGAGAGGTAGACCTGACTCTCCTTTTTTAGACATGGTTCTAAGGCTGGCATGGAATTCACTATGTGGCTAGGTCTGTCTTCCTGCCTCCCTGCACTGGGATTACAGATGTATACTACCTTGTCTGGCTTCTCCAATCACTATGCTAATGTTCTGCTCGGCACGAATCACTAGAGAGAACATATAATCTCTTCTACTTCCTGTGTGTCTCTCTGTCTGGCTACCTGATCTCCCTTTACACAACAGATTTTTCCTACCTTCATTCACTCTCTGCCAACCAGTCTCTTGTTCTTCCTCTTGACCTATGGTTGACTTTATTTAATCCTGTTTACATAAACAGAAAGCTCATGGATTAAAGGTGTGTGCTAAGGGCTGAGACTCACCACAACTAGAAACCAGTTTTTTTTTTTCCCAGTAAATAACACAGTTTGGGGGTTCACAGTGTGATCAAATATCCTGCAACAGAGAGGCATGGTTGGGAGACAAATACAGAGGAGCTGTTTGGTTTTTAATGGTCACTAGAGGGTGAATAAGCAAGACCAGGGACCAGAGGGATTGATAGGGCAGCTGCCTGGGGGGAGGCTGGGGGGAGGCAGTTATGAGAGCAGGACTCGCTGCTTGAGCCTCGATTTGTGTGTGGGAAGGATCTGGACAAGGCCAGCCTGGGACAAGAGAGCTCGAGCTGCAGGTCCCAATTCTACATAGAAGACAAAAAAGTCTGAGGCAGGATGGACAGGGAAACTTCTGGGGATATGAGAGAGTCTGGAGACTGGTTGAAGCTTGTCTCCAGCTGATAGTCAAGAATTCCAATGCAGTTAACATTTGCTGACACAGAGAAATATTTTCAAATAAGGATGTTAGAGTAGACTCAAGCCATGTTTGAGTCTTTTCTATCTAAACCTGCAGGTTTCCAGGAATTTCACAAGGAACTCATTTATAGGAAAAGACGTTCCTTCAACTCCTTGCAGAACCATCCTATAATCTCACTTATTGGAAAGGGGAAAAGAGAAAGAGGAAGGGAGAATCCCTTAGATATCTGCTGAGCAAGAAACTCTGACGGCCTCTAAATTCCCATAGATGGCTATTTCAAAGCCACTTAGATATGACTCTCCTTTGAGAAGCCAACATCCAGGGTTGGGTGTGCCCTATTTTTTCTCTAAGCATCTCTCTATTAACCACTATGCTAAAACTTTTGTAGCTTTCTTCCTAATGAACTCTGGCTGCACTGCCATCTGGCCCATTCTGAAATTCTTATCTGTGACAAAATCAAGGATCTGGTATTACCTGGGTGGTGGAGAACCTTGAAGGTTGAGGAGACTACTCAGGTTGCTGGGGACTACATGGGCTGTGTCTACTGTGCTGCAACTGTGTCTCACGGATGACAGGTGCACTGTAATCCCAGCCCACGCAGCCAGTTCTGGGGCAGGGCTCAGACAGCAGGCAAAACGAGAATACACTTTCCAGGGAGTTTATGGTTCTCAGCCATTTGTAAAAGTCCCAGTGGCCTTTGTGTATGTTTTATGAGAGTGGCTGTCATGGTGGAGGAGGAGGGCATGGGGCCCCATGTGACAGTTTGGCATGTGGAAAGCTGAAATCATGGTCTAAAGAGGCTGGTTTGCAAAGCACTGACAGAGACAGATCACAGGAAAATCAAAAGTGTGCTTTAACTGAGAAATAACTATTTTCTATGAAAAATAATAACTTCTCCTGAGGCTGTGTCAAGATTTATTGGTCCAAGCATTTATGAGGAATCAGAACCAGGGAGGGGACAGCCTGAGACCTTGGACTGAAGCCTCACTAGGGTCAATACGTTTGAATGCCAAAGCACTCTGCTTGAACACATCCTGGGCAAATAAAACACGTCTAGCACTTTCTGCAGATAAGCTTTCTCTCCGCCCACAAGAGCAATTTTACGACTTGGCTCCTGCAGCTACAGCCCGTCTTCAGACAGCCTGGCCTGATTCTCATTAGTTTCCCATCGCCAGATTCCCTTCAAGGACACTGTGCCAAGGCTAAAAGCCTGCTGCACCTGCTCTGTAGCCAGGGAAGGCGGGTCTGGGGAAATCCTGTCTGTACTGTGTGTGCACCCTACTGTGCCCAGATTTCAGCACAAGTCCCCATGAAATACACTGGGTGGGGGCAATGGAGGTGTTCTGTGGAACTTGAGGCAATTTTGCAAGGTTTTGATGGAGGATATTTATTGTCATACCAAACATGTGTAAAGTGCATAATTTCTCTCACTCTCCTCACAAATCCAATGGAGTTATCAATGAATAGAAAAGAAAAAAAAGTTTAAAAAATTACAGATTAATTCATTCCAGAACCAGAGGGCAGGCAATAGGAAAGCCATAGGTCAGAAATATGTCTTGAAATTATATATACAGAAGACCACATTTTCCCTGACTGAGCCAAATCTCTCCTGTGCTCTGGGTGGGCCGGGAAACCTGATGTGGGATATTAGCTGGCAGATCCCTGGAGTCATGCGTTGGCTGGGTCTATTGAATAAAAGTTGGCTAACTGAGCAGTCCATTGGAGCTAAGAGGCTGGGATGCCCGAGGCAAGTTAGACTGCGAGTCTGCAAGGGACTGTTGGGAAGGTGACCTACTTTATAGCCGGGCCACAAAGGAATTGTAAGTGGCCTAGGAACCAGCACCAAAGCAGGCAACAGAGGCAGGACAAATATGGTGACCTGGCCCCAAGGGGTTTTTCCATCCCAAGAGTTATAAAGTTTGGGTTTCCCAGGGGCCATAAGCTAGTCAGAGGAGAGCCACACTTCTGTGCATCTGGGCATAGATGGGAGAAGCCAAGACCTGGATGGTTCAGCTCTGGACTCACATGTCCCCAAGGCTAGCAAGATGCTCATCTATCAGGAATCCATACCCACAAGGGCCCTCTTATTCAAAAAGTAACTAGTTGCACATTTTTTTCAATATACTAAAAAATCACTAATATGTACATTTTTCCCCCAAGTCAGGGTTTCTCTATGTAGCTCTGGTTGTCCTGGAACTAGCTCTATAGACCAGGCTGGCCTTGAATTCACATAGATCTACCCACCTCTGCCTCCCCAGTGCGGGGATTAAAGGCATGCACAATTACGCCTAGCCAATATGTACATTTTTAAAAGAAAACTTCATGGTATGTAAATTATGTCAATAAAAGAACTAGAAGAGACTGAAGAGATGGCTCAGCAGTTAACAGCACTTGTTGCCCTAGCAGAGGACCAGGATTTGATTCCCAGCACCCACATGGTGGCTTACAGCTGTTTGTTCCAGGGATCCAGACCCTCTTCTGACCTCTACAGGCACCAAGGCACATTCATGGTACACATACATTCATGCAGGCAAAACAGGCACACACACACAAAAACAAACTTTTAAAATATTTTTTTAAGTTCTAAAAAGCGATTAGATGGGTGAGGGGGCTCAGTGCTGAAGGCACATTCCACCCAACACTGGAAAAAAGAGTGCTAAAATGTAAGGTAACTGAGCACTGTACTGCAGTTCGGTGCTACTCAGGAGGCTAAGAAAGGAAGATTGAAAGTTGGAGGTTGCTTGGGTCCGAGTGAGTTTAGGACAGCCTGGGAGTCTTATGAGATCCTTCCTTCCAGGGCTTAGTTTCTCTCTCCAGGTGCTGATAAAAACTAAAAAGGGGTGTTGAGATGGTTCAGTGGGTAAAGGGACTTGCTGCCAAGCCTGGTGACCTGAATTTGATCCACAAGACCTTCATGGCAAAAGGAGGCCCTGGCCAAATTGGTGGGAAGAAAGATAGCCAAGCACCTGCTGCAGGCGTCATTACGATAGGTAAATGTGTAATGGAGAGATGGGAAAGATGGAGTGTGTGGTGGAGAGATGGAAGAGAAGCAAAGCTGGGGAGTTCATACACTGTAGAGAAAGGTAGAAATGGAGACTCAACAGTGGTGAGAACGGGCAGATGTGAGGCTATGGTGACGTCCTGGCCTGGACTGCGGCCATGGGGCCATGTCTAGGACCATGGTTCTGCTGCAGAACATGTGGATATCTGAGGGTGGTGCTGCCACAGGGGATATGCTCATCTGAGTGGCCGGTGCTGCCATCTGAAGCTACAGGGACATCCAGGCCCATGCTGCTGCCCGCTATGGCGCTGGGTAAGCTAGGCAGGGCGGTGCTGGACAGCTCACCCTGGCCTAGTGGCACAGGAGAGCTGCCAGGCTGGCCAACTCAGTTACCTCCCAGGTCCAGATCCAGGAATTAGAGTTGGCCCGCCCCAAAATCTGCCCCATTTATGAACTGCTGGAGGGCATGAAGGGGCTGGTCTTACAGATCAAAGCTGCAACACCTCAACCACAGGATATCTGAGAAGAGTCCCCATGAGGATCCAGTATTGATAAGAGTCGTGGGAGGCAGACGCTTCAATCATCAGTACTGGGAGGGAGAATCTTGGTATACACAGAAGTATAAAAAATGTCATTTTCAAATTTTAGGTTATTTATTTAAGTGTTTTTAATTAAAAAAACTGATATATAAGGCAAACGTGTACATATTACCAGGCTACAGTATGAAGTTTTCACCTGCTTTTATGTGAGTAATTTCTCACAATCACTAAAATAAACACCATCCCCTGTGACTCAGCCTTTTCATGACTCAGCATGAACCAATGTCCTTGGCACAGATTATTCATAAGCATAATTTTGCTTTGTTTCCCAGACAGGGTTTCCCCTGTATATCTCTGGCTATCCTGGAACACATACTCCCTCTTTGTAGACCAGACTAGCCTTGAACTCACAGAGATCTGCCTGCCTCTGCCTCCTGAGCACTGGGATTAAAAGCGTGCACCACCACTGCCTAGCAGTAAGCATAGTTTTTATGGGCTAAAATAAGACAAAAGCAAAGCTGAGAGGTGAAGGGAATGGGGAGGAGAGAGAGCAGGTGGAGGGTGGATACAGGCAAAGGCATGCATGGGAAACAATGAGACCCAGGAGATGAACAGTGAGCATCATCAACAAACGGGGGACTGTGAATTGAAGAGTGAGTGGCAGATGAGTAGGTACACACACCTATGTATATACATGCACACATACATACACATGTGCACACACGTGCTGATTTAAGACACCTCTGGGAGTTCCAACCATGTATGTGAGCCTCATTCCATGACATCCTACTCAAGCCAGACTCAAAAATCAGATTTTGAAATCTGCTGCTTCTGAAAAGACTGCCTTCTGGGTTTGTGTAAAAAGCCACTCCCTTTGGAGAGCAAGGCAGCTCATGTCTATAACCCCAGTGCTTGTGAGGCTGAGGCAGAAAGAGTTCAAAGCTAACCTGGGTTATACAGCCAACCCCAGTCATACATAAACATACACACAGTGCCACTTCCCTGGGGACAGGGAGAGAACACTGTACAAGTAAGATGCACAAGGACACTCCTGCCTGCACGAGGCATCCAGTCAGAGTGTGGCACAAGATCCTAGAATCCCTCAAGACAACCCATCCATTTGATTGCTCTGGACCCCACAGAGCCTCTGTGGAGCTAAGGTAGAGAAGCTTTTACCATTGTCTGAGCCTGGGCACCAGCGCCCAGCAGCTACAGCCAGGACAGCATTGTGGCTCCCGGGCTGCCAGAAGTGAGTGGCAGGCAGCCTGCTCCCCCTCAGGATCATACCAGAGTCTGCTGAGGGAGGTAAAGGTGGCGCCTCTGACAGAAGTCACTGCTTTTAATAAATAGCCTGTCCTTGCCCTTATACATGTCCCCAAATTGTTCTGTTCTCCTGGGGGACTAACTATGGGCCTGTCACAGGGCCACTCCAATCCCTGTAGAGATCCTGTACCCCAATGCCCTGGTGAGTCCACCCCTGAGCTGGATGAGGTTGTGGGCATTGCAAACTGGTTTCATTCCCACCATTAAGCAGGAAATCCTGAGTGTTTGGATCAACAAGTCCCTGGATGTCTGCCCTGAGGGAAGAAGGTCTTGTAGAGAATGGTCACACTTCCTTGTAAGAACCACCTGTCACCTGCCCACACTTTCAATAACCACCCTGGTCATTCTGTTTCAGAAGGCCCCCAGGGAATAAAGGAGGCAGTCTGGGCCTTGGTGTAGTCAGCCAGGCCTACAAAGGACAAGACTTTTTTGAGGACCCAGTCACTGTGTTCCTGAGAAAAATCAGTGTCCCAGAAGATACTATGAAAGCAAAAGTAAAATAAAATAAAATAATAAATTACAGGACAAAGAGAGATCCTCAGCCCTGGGAAGAAGGTGTAGGCTTTGTCAAGAGTGACTAGTTATCGACTTTCCATCCCCACAGGATGAGCAAATGGCCCTCAGCCACAAGCACTCTGATGGTAACAGTAGACATAGCAAGATCCAGATGGTACTAAAGATGTATTTCAGTTGGTAAAGCACTCGCCTTGCAAGTATGGGGACCAACCTTCAATCCCCAGAACCTATGCGTTTTCAAAACAATAACAATTAAACCAACCAACCAAACAAACAAAATCCAAAAAACAAGAACAAAAAACTTGGAGACATAGAGTTCAGCAGGTAAAAGCACTTGTCATGCTTGATCCCTAAAACCACTGCAGAAGAACCAATTCCCAAAAGCTGTCTTCTAACTTAAACACAGGGACCATGGTACACAAGCAAGAACGTGCATGCATGCATGCACACACACACACACAGTGAACACTGGGCCTTTGCAGGCTGAGACAAAGCCCAGGACAGCTCGTCTCTGCAGCCTAATCACCTTTCCCCTAGTGGCCTCTGAAACCACTTTTCCCCCTTGGCCTCACTGACTCCTACATTACCTCATACTAGCTGGAGCCTCTGGTCTCCTGGGCTTTCCTTGGTCAGCCACTGGACACCACCCTACATAGCCTTTGATGCATGCCTCCATCACTGAGATTTGGGCCTTTTAAGAGCCTGATAGAAGTTGTGGAAAAATCAGGGAATTACTCTGCAGGGGGAAATTCAGACAGAGCCAGCCCATGATTGGCATGGTGAGAATGCAAGACTATTGACTGATTCAGATGACCATTCTGTCAGCCAGCTGAGATATGACAGTCCACAATGGGAAGCCCAGGTCCCTCAAATAAGACAGACAGAAGACAAACAGGTAGGCAGGCAGGCAGGCAGAGACAGACAGACAGACAGACAGACACACACACACACACACACACACACAGTGGCATGTCAGATGTCTATGAGTTTCTATCATCTTTCAGAGCGCACATCTAGGGATTGTCTTCAGGGGCGAGCCCTGACAGTGCAGCAAGAGAGTCACACAAGATCTTCCTGCTGAGCTGGGTGGACACTACATCCACTGGCCCAGCATCTCCTGTCCCTAGAAGATCAGCACAGGTCCCTTCACAGACAGGGTTAAAAACCCAGTCTCTCCTAGGAAACTGCTGTGTGTCCACCAAGTCCTGGAGCTTGGGCTGGTCCTCTGTCCAGTTGTTCTGGCCTGCCTTCTCCTCCTCACTTGTGTGCTTGAGGGACTCAGCCTGGCCACTGGGCCTCAAGGGCACTGGGCCTGGGGGTGAGCCTTCAGAAAGTGCAGACCAGGAGGGTAAAGATGTGGCCGCCCTTCTGTCTAAGACGTGTTCTATCCCTTGCTGGTGCTCTGCACTCTCAAAATACTGGACCCCTTCCCAGGGTCCACCTTGACTGTCTGAGGCCTGAAGATCTTCTCTGACCACACAAGTTACTGGGGATGAACTCGGGGCCTGAGTTGACAGTCTTGGGGACCTCCCAGGGGCACTGACTACCCAATTACTCAAGGGAGATGTTGAATTTGAGTCACCCAGGTCTCCATCTTGCTCAGGTGCACCCAGGTGGTGCCCTGACTCCTGAGGCCCCAGGGAAAGGGCTTCCCCCAGAGCCTCCTCAGACAAGGACATGTCCTCAGCACTAATGGATGTATCCTCTCCTAGGGTGTCCAGTGAGTCACCTGAAAACACGGCCTCCTCAGGCGGGGTTGGGAAGTCTTCTGAGCTGAGGTTGGGCTCATTGAGATCACTCTTTGCTTGGGGGGTGGGAGGGGGTGGAAGGAGGTGGGTGACCCTGTGGATGGAAGATGTAAGGTCCCCACTGCCATAAGATAGCTCCTCGTCCACAGGAGACAGTATTTCAGTCAAGAAGCCAGTGACACATGAGGGATTGGTCACCTCTGTAACATGGGGAGCTGTACCCTCAGAAGACGCCTGCAGGGTAGTAGCGGCCTTAGGATCAGGTGAGGCCTGTAGGGGCTTCCGCTGCATGGATGGGCTTGTATCAGCATCCTGGGGTTCCTCCTGGCAGCCAGCTGAGGCCTCAGTAAGCATGTTTACTTTACTGAGATCTGCCCCATCTGAGGAGGTTGGGTCCAAAGGAACGGACAGTGACAGAGTTGAATCACTGATAGCCGGACTATGGGGTGGAAACACTGTGAAGGTGGCCACAGGGGACATCTGCCTGGTTTTCCCTGTATTGGACATATCACTCAGACTCCTATGGGTTCTGGAAGTTTCTTGTTCTCCCCCAGGGCCTGAGGAGGTATGACTGGTATGAGGTCCTCCACTGCCTTCCAGGTCCAATGAACCATTTGCAGGCAAGGAGCTCCCTGAGTCTGGCTCAACATGAGGGCTAGGCTCTACAAGGTTCTCACTATTCTCTTCCCAGATTTGGCTGGAGGACTCTGACAGCTCTGACCCCAACCTTGGAGACGGAGCACGTGGGAACTGCAGCGGCCAGTCAGCCTGAAGGGAGCTGTAGTCTGGCTCTAACCCTGCTGACAAAGCTGCCTCCTCAGAGAAGCCACTGAGGAGTCTAACCCCGCCACCTTCCAGTCTCTGTGGGGTCACTGGTCCTACATTCCCAGGAACCCCCTCCAATTGAGGAAGGCCCGGGTGGAGGCCACAGAATGAAGGTAGGCCTCGTTCCTCCCAGGAATCGTGAGCAGAAAGCTCCCTAGACCAGCTGGGATCTGCATGTAGCAAGGTATCGTCAGCTTCTAAGGTGGACAGGGATGTGGAACTGCTAGAAAGCTGGACTAGGGTGGCTGTGGCTCTCTGAAACTCCTGCAGAGATGAACAGGAAAGGCTGCTTGCTGGGCCCACTGAGTGGCTGAGGGATAAGGCAGGGCCTTCAGAAGACCCTGAGTGGTTCCTAGAAGCAGATTCAGAACACAGGTCCAGGATGGCAGCAGACTGGCATGGAGGGCTGTCTAGGTGCCAGGCAGGCTGTGTTTCAGCCTCACAGGCCACAGGAGCTGCTGAGATGGATTGAATCAAGGAGTGGATCACCCTACATGGTAGACTATCCCAGAAGCAGCGTTACACTTCTGTAGAGAGCAAGGGCAGTCCCCCCAAAGGGATTTTCCAACTGAAGACATTAAAAAAGCAATGATATCAGTGTGCTTAGTCCTTTGACAAACCCCAGTTAGCTGTTTCAGCTCCCTCCCTACTGGTGGGTCACATGCATCTGGACTCCGCCTACAATACCTCAGCTGCTGTTGGATCTGGTGGGTGGCACTACTTGGCTTGCTTTCAAGTTTTAGACTCAGCCTGCAGCCCTGGGGGAAGGGGTCACCAGGGTTCCCCCATCCCACCCCAGGCAGTGTACAGAGCAGGGCAATATGCCGTAAGAAAAGCCTTGCTTTGATCCCAGAACTAGTTTTGGATAGTCTCTAAGTGAAGACTTGTTGGTCTTTGAGCCAGCCCTGGAGCGGGTGTTGGGTCCTAAAGAGATGGGAGCCTCACCTGGAGAAGCAGTGTCCTGCTCAGCTTCCAAGTGGGCTAAGCAGATGTCTGGAGTCTCCTGCTGACAGGCTTCTCCCCTGCAAGTATATGGTGAAGTCGTGGCTGCCGGGAAAGAAGTCTTTCCTTCCAGCTGCCCTTGCCCCAGCACTTACAGCCAGTGACCCCCATGCCACACTCTTAGGAACAGCCCTGCCGGTCACCCACCATTGGAAGTGATCATTGCCACCCAGGGTTACCTAGGACTCTGCCTTTGATGGGAATGAGGGGGGGTGACAGATGACAGATGACATCTGACCACAGGTCACCTTGATTAGGTGATACTTCTAGACACCTGCAACCCCCAGCTGCACCTTGGTCCTTCACTGAGTATCAATAATTTTGATATTAAGAGGGAGTCAGACCCAGTAGGTGGTGTACAGCTGGAGCCAGGAAGGGTGGGGCTAGGCATCGGGAAGTTCCAGACGCTGACTGAGATTGTCTCCACGCTTCAGCGCCTTACCCTACCCATGCTCCACACCTTTGCTGCTCTGACTGCCAGTGTGCCTCCTCCTGGGGTTCTCCCTCAGCGCTTCTGGAAACATCCAGCGCTTGGTTTGTTCTGTTTTCAGCCACCTGCTGGGAATACATAGAAAGAGGTCAGTCAGGACCTCCCACACTTCCTCCGCTGGGGATCAAAGGCTGTACTTTCAGAGACTGCTGCTAAGGAATAAAGCATTGAAGAGGGCCCCAAAGATCCCAACCACCCAACACCCCCTTTAGCCCTGGGAAGACTTTCTTTCTGCCCAAGTGTAGAATTCGAGGTGAGACCCATGGAATCTGTAACTTGCAGAATTGGATGAACTGCCTGGAATGCTCTCTGAGCCTTCAACCCTCAAGAGCTCTATGTACAAGGTGGCCTTAGAGCCCACACAGCAAGCCAATGTTCCCTTTAACCAGCACACAGCACATGGCCACACCCTGACTCACTCTGGCTTCCTGGGAACAAGGACCATCTCCACTTAGGGACTGGCCACACTGTCCATGCAGGCTCCAAGCACGGCTGTCTGTAGTAGCCAAGGGCCTCTCCACTGCCCAGGCCGCACTGGACTTGATCTGTAGGTCTCCTGTGGGACAAACAGATTGTGAATGCTGGCAGGTGTAGATGCATAGGTGGGTGGGGGGGAGTGGCTCCCGTGGGGATGGTATGTGAAAATTCAAAATGGATGCAAGACTGTGGCATTTGGTTAGGTTGAGGAGACAAAAGATGTGATTTTAGCTGGGCAGTGGTGGGGCACGCCTTTAATCCCAGCATTTGGGAGGCAGAGATAGGCCGATTTCTGAGTTTGAGGCCAGTCTGGTCTACAGAATGAGTTCCAGGACAGCCAGGGCCGTAAAGAGAAACCCTGTCTCAAAAAAAAAAAAAAAATGTGATTTTGTGCTTCCCAAATTATTGTTGGATAGTTAGTGATATGAAGTCCCAGGGGAAAAGAACATAGGGAAAAATCAATTAAAATGTATAGCTCCATCGTCAGGTGTGGTGGGACACACCTTTAACACAGCTAGCATTAGGAGGCAGAAGCAGGCTCTTCTCTCAGTTCTAGGCTCTCTTTTCCTCCTTTGGGGAACCACCCACAGGTCACTGGGGAACCCTTGCCAAAGCTGTCCCTTTTCCTATCTCACAGCTATGCTGAGGCCCTCTAGCACATTCCTGAGGGACATGGACACTCAGGCAAGGGTAGGCCCTGGGCATGGCAGGATCTTCCAAGGCAAGCTAAAAGGCTATCCAAATGGGCACAAAGCAGGACACAGCAGAGCCTCCCCAGGTCATACCTCCATATTGCTAGATCTGAGTCTTGCCTGGACCCTGGTAGATTGTTGGGACCCTGAGGCCCAAGGCCACTGGCCTATGGACCAGAGCTATGATGCCAGAGCCTGGGATGAAGACTGAGGTGGTGGGGTCATTGCAGGAAAGACCCTGAAGTTCTCTAATGGCCATGCTGGAGTGTTCCTGAGAACCCTGTGTATACTATCTTCTGGCCTGGGAGCAGCTAGCACTGGCTCAACCTAGAGCATCTCAGGACCATCGCTAACAAGCTCCATTATCATGGTCCAGGTACTTTAGTCCTCAGGCTCCAATCTCTTCATCTGCAGGGTGGTTAGTAAGTGTGCTCACCTCAAGAGACAACAAGGGTCTGAGTATGGTGTAGACAGTGGATGGCTGCACATGACAGCTAGTGCACATGTGGCCATAGAGCAGCAGAGAGCAACACGAATGGTGAGGGGCACCAGGCTGAACACATAAATGTCCACAGGGCCCTGAACAGTGGCCAAGAGAGGTGTGACTCCAGCAGAAGGGGAGGTCATGGAAATCAGCTCTGCATGGACCAGATCGTCATCACCTTTGGACACTTAGGGAATCCCATCTGCCCTAACTCTTGGATAATCGTCATGCAGTGTGAAGGTCTAGTTTTTCCTACTCTAACTGACTTGAAACTCACCCTCTTTGGCCCCTAATGCAAAGAGTGCCTTGGTCCAGCAGAGTCTGGTAAGATTTAACATCCTTCCTGCTTCTAAGGGTAGATGCTCAGTACTGGGTAGAGCGGTGGAGCTTCTGAACCCAGGGCTGGGACTCAGGGGTGGGGAACTCTGAGGTGGCCTCCATTCTGAGAGCTAGCCAGACCATGGGCAACCCCCAGAGGGAGAAGTGGACTCTCCCTCTCTCTACAGACCAGGAATTCTGCCCTCAGGGAGGCCTTGGGGGCTAAGTACACAGTTCAGAAAGTGAAGGATTTGATAGGTATAAAACTGTGGTCAGCTAATGAGGATGCTTCTGTCGGTGCTGATTTCTAAGCTCTTGGAAATGTCTAGATAAAACCAAGCTGCAGCTGAAACGATCAGACCAAGAATTGTCTTTAATGTCCCCAGGGGAACAGTCAAATCATCTCCAATGGGCAATAGAGTCGGCCAGTCTTCTAGCCATGAAGGGGTCTGCGGTCATGGTGGGGGGCTACGAGTATTCATCCTCTTCGACTTTCCCTGAGGACCTCCCTGTCCTTGCGTGACCGCTGAACACCAGCCTTGGACAGGGTCCACAGGATGGAGGGAAAGCTCCTGGTTAGCTCCATATAGGCTGGTCCACAGACCATCTGCAGTGGCCTTACCTGGAGGAGGCAGTTCCTTGGCCTCCTGTGGCTTTGGCTGAGTGGCTGAGCTGCCATCTTTCTTGGTGGCCTGCATCAACAAGATAGAAGGGGAGATATACCAAAGGGTACAGGAGCTACCTATGAAGAGAACTCTAGCCCTAGGGTGACCAGGGGCCACCAGCACCACAGGGGCTAGCACGTGGGCACCAAAGAGTCCAGACCAAGATCAAGCTGCAGACTGGCAGAATGGCAGGGGATGGTTCCCAAACAGGCAGGGCCGGGGAGACAAACTTCCTAAAGATTACATACAGGAGCAGTTGGGTTTTTCTGATGTCCAGGGTCCAGAGAGCTCAAGTGCAGCAGACCAGGGAGAAAGACACAAGGATATTTTCCAGACCCTGAAAGACATAATTGCTAGGGTCACTCATACTGACCAGCCTGTGCAGAATCCAAGACTTGGAGGCCGCACACAGTCTTGCTGCTTTGAAGCTGCTTTTCCTCTCTGTGAGGACTGGGGATCCAAGGGCCCCCAGCTGTCCCTAACACCCTCCCTCCATACCTGCTCCATCCTCTGGTCATAATGCTGACTGGTCCTCTACCTCATGCCCAAAACTCTTCATCATCACTAACCACGGATGTCCTAGGGGGATCGGCTCCACCCTCTGTCCCCCAGACTGTGCCTGGGGACCCTGGAGTCCAAGCTATTGTGCTGTTCAAGTCATAACTTGCAAAACTCAGGAATGAGTTCTTATTTGTAAGAGAGTCTTTTCAGATATAATTAAGAATCTCTAGATATGTTCTTAGAGTTGGGCCAGTCCAACTCTTTAAAAGAGATAGAAGAAGAGCAGAAGTAGACACAGGAGAAAAGAAGCAGTCACAGTGGGGCAGAGACTGTTCAGTCTTAAGTCTAGGAACACCTGGAGCCAAAGGAGCTAGAAGGGCCCTGCCCTGCAGCCTTTGGAAGGAATGTAGATTTCTCACTTCCGGCATGTGAGTGTGTATATTTATCTGCAGAACTCTATTGTGGTAGGTGCCAGAAATGAACATGACATTGATCATAGGGAAAGACTGAGGTCAGGGAAGGGAGGAATATGGTGGGGGCAGAATGGGGCACAGGCTGAGCAGTCATGCCCGCTGCCCATGGGCTGATGGGGACAGGAAGTGCAGAAGGGATACTTCCTGGTGGGACAGCAAGCAAACCTGCCAGGCCATGGAGAGGTGGGGACGACCAGGAATCACAGTAGACTGCTTTCCACTAAAGCTCCTGCCTAGGGGTTCTGCCTGAACCAGGAAAATGGACTCCCCTCATCCCAGGGAAGGGCCTGCTCAGTCCTAATCCTTGCTGCTCTGACAGGTTTCTTTTGACCTGCCTGTAGACAGCCTTAGGCCTGCACTAGGTGACAGGCCAGATTGGCTCTGAGCAGCTTCACCTGCCAGGAGCCCTCTGCAGCAAGGGAGCCTGCCTGGGCAGCTCCACGTGGCATCCAGTTTCTGTGTCTCAGGTATTGTGAGGGGTAGGCCTCCTGTGAACCAGCCCAGTAAACACTCTGATGCAACTTAAGAGTACACAGTGAGGCCTGGGTAGCCCAGGTCATACACTGGCCTGGTGGCCTAGTACGTAGGACTGTCTCATCCCAAGTTTAATGCTGTCCCCACAGAAGGCTGGGGCCAACTGACTAAGGGATTGCTGTTCTTGGCTGGTCACTGCCACTGCCCTGAACTACCTTGGCTATCATGTCCACTCTCCGTGGATAGGTTTCTGGTCCCAGGTATGCCATCTGCTTGGTTCAGCCTGAGAAGCTGCAGGTATTCATCTGCAACTGAAGTTGTCTGGGGAGATGTCACTTCCTTCTGCTCAGAGGAAAGGCTGCAGGGCAAGACACAGTAGAATAGATGTGACTGTACACTCAGCCCTTGTCCCCAGAACCACCTTGAGCTACATTTAGGGGCAGCTGTGGCCAGTAGACAAGCAAAAAACAGGGTCTTGGTCCCTCTTCACTCAGCAGCTTCTCAAGCAGGGCCTGTTCCTCAGATGGAGTAGTCACTACAGGGGCATGGGTGAGGGCTTAGGAGCTTCTGATCCCCCACCCTGTGGTCCAGGCCCACCATCATGTGAGCAGCAGCCAGCCTGCCTCTTAGTACCCTGGGAAAACTCTAGAGGTTCAAAAGAAGGACCTCTGGTTGGAAAAAGCTTCAGACTCCAGGAGGTCCCTAGCAGCAAGTGCTATAGATCAGGAACAGGTATGCTATCTTGGCATAGCCTGCACCCTGCTGACAGGCACAGAGAGGAGGGCACAGCAGGTTTGTTCTTGCCAAGGCTGGTGAGAGGCACCAAAGAAAGCTCTAGAAGATTCCATCTCCTGCAGACCAGCCTGAGGCAGGTGATTCATAGAAGCGGCTCATTCAGTCCCCATCCCGTCCCTTAAGGTAGAAGGAGGGAGCCCGGGAACCAATGGCTAGGGCTTGGGTGGTAATAGACCTCCAGGGCTGGCAGTGGGTGTGGGTGAGGGGACGGCCAGGGTGAGAACCATCTCCAGATCACCCCAGCCCAACAATGCTGCTTGGCAGAATAGAACACAGTGTTTCCAGCATGGGGAAGCCAAGAAGGTCCCTATGGGAAAAGTCCTGCTCCTCTTTCCTGTGGGCAGGGGACACTCTTCACAACCCTCCAAGCACAGGCAGAACCTCACTGTCTTTTGCTGAAAATGACCTTGGTGGCCAGGCCTCAGAAAGAGTTCAGTTGCTGCTGACCACAAAAAAACCCTACAGTAGTCCCAGAGACTGGTGTGGTCATAGACATGCTGCCTGCTATCCTAAGCCAGGCTGGTGAGTGCTCTGGCACTTCGCACCCACAGGAGCACTCTAGGAAGCTCCTTGTGCCCACACCCTTGCCAACCCGAGCCAGTATGTGTGGCTGCTGTCTGTTCTTCCCTGGAGCTCAGGACAGCTCTATCCTCCCCTGCCCTTCCTGGGAGAAGCTGAGTGTAGTGGAATCCAAAGGGAGAAGGCAAATACACGAAAGGTTTGTCAGGCAAGTGCCAGGGCCAGCTCCCCTCACCTCACCCTGACCACTCACTGTGCACTTTCTGAGCTCTCAGAGATTTCCTGGGGGTGGTGGCTTTGGGGGCTTCCAGACCTGTGTCCCTCCATTTTCTGACTTGCCTCGGAGACCTCTTTCCAGGCAGTCTTGACTCTAGGGCTGCAACTCTAGTAAAAACAGCACAGGTTAATTAAGCCTGGTGTGACCACTACCCCCCCACACACCCCCTTAGAAAAGCAGGAGGCAGATGCACGTGACAGTAACCAACTCTGGACAGCCTCAGTGCTGAGATGGCTTGCTCCCATGGGAGAGGACACCAGCTGGAGCAAGCTGCCCTGCCCTTATCAGGCCAATACCTCTACTGAAAGATGCAGACAAAAGACAGCTGGCATTTCTGCCCAAAGTTGCCCAGAGGAATGGAGAACTCTAGTTAGGCAGCCCAGAGTCTCCTCTCCTGAAGGCTGGCCTATGGCATATGCTACAGGGAGCAGCTCACCCAATGTTTGTCCCTACCCTTAAGATGAAACCACACTGTCCTTTACTAACAGAATTAGGGGAAGCACAGGTTGACCTTGCCTTCATTCATACACGCTTTCATGCTCTCAGCTTTGTGAGAGTAGCAAGGGACTCTGGTTCACTGACAGCGGAGTTTTTTGTTTTTGTTTTGTTTTGTTTTGTTTTTTTAAGACAGTTTCTTGGGGCTGGAGAGATGGCTCAGTGGTTAAGAGCCCCGGCTGCTCTTCTGAAGGTCCTGAGTTCAAATCCCAGCAACCACATGGTGGCTCACAACCATCCGTAAAGAGATCTGACACCCTCTTCCAGAGTGTCTGAAGACAGCAACAGTGTACTTATTTATAATAATAAGTAAATAAATCTTTAAAAAAAAAAAGACAAGAGTTTCTCTGTGTAGCCTCAGCTTGTCCTGGAACTCTATCTATAGATAAGGTTAGCCTTGAACTCAGAGATCTGCTTCCCTCTGCCCCTTGCTGTCTTGTCTGAGTATCCTGCCTCTCCAGTGGACCACAGGCCTGCTAGGGGGACACAGAGCTCCCTTACTGCTGGCTCTTTTGAGTGATACCCTGGGCCTCCCCCAGCTAGACTCTTTCTCTCCCTTCCCTCTGTTAGACTCACCACCTCCCACAGGGTCTTTCGTCCACCCTTGGTCTGTAATAACTACCATAGCTTGGAAGTCTGGCTCTTCCACTGCAGGGGCCCCAGCAGGCCATCTTCTCCCTCTGCACAATCACCCAGACCCAGACCCTTGCCACCAATGATGACAAACATGACACAGAGAAGCCAGGTGAAGAGACTGGGGGTGCCCACCTTCAGCAACTGAGATCGAACCTGGAGCTCCTGTTGCAAGTGGGCCATAGACCTCTGCACATTGAGGATAGACTGCTGATGTTGCAGGAGCTGCTTCCTACTACGGTGCAGGGACAAGTACACCTTCTTCAGGTACTGGATTTCCCTCTAAAGTTCCAGAGGGAAAAAAAATCTCAGGACACAGGGACAGGGAGGGGGCATCTGGACATCAGCTTCTTGTGTTGCCTGGCCCTCTCTCCCCTCCATGGGCCTTTTGTCTGGTTCTCCCTGCTCAGCCTCTTGGCTACTGCTTTCCTCTGCTTTTAGTCAGGAGGTCCCAGCTGAAGGCAGGAGAGCCACTGGGGTACTTATGCACCAAATGGCTCCCATACCAAGCAGGCCCAGCTTATCCCTGCCCATACTCCACGTGTTGGCCACTGCCCTGCCTCTCTAACACCCCTTTATTCTAAAATCCTCCCAAGACCTAGGAAACAGACACTGCTACTGTTCAGTGGTGACTTGAAGTCCCCAGAAGCCAGGCTACTTATTGCAGGCCACAGCTAGCAGGAGTCTAAGCCTGGTTTAGACCCAGGGACGTATAGGGCCATGTGCCAGCCTAGATTTGAAGTCCTCTGACCATGGGCTATTCCTAGCACCATATGGTTCTTAGCAGCATTGGAAGAGCAAGAGTTTAAGGATATTCTATGGAACGGGGTTATTCTGGGCCCTCCACTGGGAGGGCTGAAGGGCCACTTCTGAGTGACCACTCCTCTGGCACACCTACCCGTTCCTCCTCAAGTCTGCTGAAGGTTTGTTGCTGCTTTTCACACAGAGTGGCTCGTGCTGCTTCACGTCCTACACTACCCAGGCACCTAGGGGAAGGAAAAAGCCACAGGCAGACATGAGAGGCTGTTCAGAAGGAGAGCCATAAACCAGGACCAGGGAAACCCCAGTAGCCAGGTCCACCTAGACGTTCCCCTATAGAGCAGACACCAGAGTCTGCGGGCCCGGGGGGCCCCAGCCTGGGCTGTCAGCCTTCCCTCCCACCATGTTAATGAGTGTCTCATGGTCTAGGGGATTAAGGCCTAAGATGACAGGGACATGGAGACCACATGCAAGCAAGGGGTTCTCCACTGACACCAAGGCCCATGGCACCCTCAGCATGTCATGGTCAGGTGGTGGGCTGTGAATGGAGGACCCTTCGGAGGCTGACCCCAACGAGGCCAAGAGGCTTTGGATGCCTCTCACATATAGGAAATACCGTGTCTAAGAAATCCTCCTAAGGAAACAGGCCCTCAACGTTCATAATGGTGAAAAGTTGGGTGCATGCTGAAGGTGTAACTGAGGACAGGCTGAGGGAAAGCACAGCCCATGTGTTGAGCAGTACGTGAGGCCTAAGCCGCCATCAACACTGGGAAACCCTGGAAATGCTACAAACATCATGTAGAGGAGAACAATATCGCATAGAAGGGGGTGATGACTGCTTTTCATTTTAGTTTTATTTGGGACACTTTACTGTCTTACCTGAACTTGTGCAAATGCCTATCACACCTGGATCACTATAGCTGTCTTGCAGGTTGGGTGGGTGGGTGGAGGCAGGGGGCACATTAGCAGGGGTGGAGCAGAACCTGCCACAAGCACGAGCTCACCCTATCTGATGCTCTAGGCAGGCCAGCTCCGCACGGGCCTTTTCCTCCAGGGCCAGCTCTCGCAGTCGTAGCACCGCAGTCTGGTACTGGGCACGTAGCTCTTCGTCTCTCAGACTCTGCTCCAGCACTGCAATAGTGATGCGGTGGAAGGCTCTGGACCCTTCTGTTTCTGGCTCTGGTCTCGCTATGTCCCACTGCGGAGAAGTAGACCAACCCAGTCTTGTCACTGCTGGAACCTCTCAAGGGCTGGGAACAGATCCCAGCTCTCAGGAAGATGTCACTGACTCCAGGAAGTCTCTGTACCTGGTAGGTAGATCTGTCTGAAGGGTGGAACTCGGCTAGAACCAGCAGGGAGGAGCTTGTGTCCTGCTGCACTGGCTCTGAGAGAGAAAGAAGACCTTGGTTGGGCCCCGAGGGAAGCGGTGGCATGTGCCCAAGGGCCTTTCCTACAGGAGGTCCAGAGAGAGTATGGGGCAGGCAAGAAAGGATCACAGTCGACTCATGACACCGGATCTTGAGGCAATGCTGGAGGGGACTGTTGACCTCCTAAGTAAGCTGAAATGGGACTACACAGGGCTACATAAGGCACTTAGAGTGATAGCTCTTGTTCTCACATGATACACTGAGGCCAGCGGGGAAGGATGTCCTGAATCTAGTACCAAGCAGAGGCAGGGCACCGTGGCGCCCAGACTCCCTGTTCCTGCAGCTCCCTTGCTGCTGACTCCTGTAATCCACCATGCTTTGGTGGGTGTCATGGAGAAAGCCTTTTAATTAAAAATAATTAAAGGATATTTTTGACACCTCATCAAGAAAGGGCAAGAGGAACTAGATTCACCGTTGTATCTGAAAATGTGTTTTATACAGACATATTTACGTAACATTCTCACACATATGAAAGCATTTTTGAGACACTTGATATCAATAGCCCAGCACAGTGCTCACAGACAGAAACAATGACAATATCCCAAAAGAGTTACCATACAGTACAGCAAACTGATACAGCAAACTGAGATAGAGCCTGGGAGACCCCCAGTGGAGTACATGTAGCTGAGTCTGGGGAGACAGGCTCATGGAATGGTGAGTTAGAGAGGGAATCATGAAGAGAACCCCAAGACTCTTTGCTTCTAATGACCAGCATCTCTTAGCGCTTAGGTGAGAACTGGCTGGATCAGTGCAGGTAAAGTGCACCCAGAAAGAGGCTTTCAGTTATGTGCCTTGGGACCCATAGATCACTGGGCAGCAAACAAACAGACCATCCTGCCTCATTTGTGAGGTTTCATCAGCCCCAGCCTTAGTAGAGATCTGGATTCAACTGACTAGTTACAGAAGTAAAACTTGAAAGGGTTAGATTAAGTCCAGTAACTATAGCTGAGGACAAAGCTTAAGAATGTATATAGAGGGGCTGACGAGATGGCTCAGTGGGTAAGAGCACTGGCTGCTCTTCTGAAAGTCCTGAGTTTAAATCCCAGCAACCACATGGTGGCTCATAACCACCTGTAATGAGATCTGATGCCCTCTTCTGATGAGTCTGAAGTCAGCCACAGTGTACTTATGCATAATAAATAAGTAAATAAATAAATAAATACTTATGTATAATAATAAATAAATCTTTGGGCCAGAGCAAGCTGGGACTGAGTGAGCAGGGTTGACTGGAGGGAGCAGAAGTCCTAGAATTCAATTCCCAGCAACCACATGAAGGCTCACAGCCATCTGTATAGCTACAGTGTACTTACATACTTAAAATAAATAAATAAATCTTAAAAAAAAAAAAAAAGAATCTATAGAGACCTGGGTGTGGTAGTGCATGACTTTATCCTGAGTTTGAGGCCAGCCTGATCTATAGAGTGAGCTCCAGGGCAGCCAGGGATACACAGAGAAACAAATAGAAAAAAAAAGTGTATATAGAGGGTGTGGAGACCTTGGCTCTAAATGGAACAGCTGTGTCCTAGCCCTCCCCTCAAGGCTCAGAGGTCATCATGAAAGAAGGAGTAGAGCTCTTCTAAGAGCCAGGGGTGGTGGTTCATAACCATAAGCAATCAGGGTTTCCAGGATACAGCAAGGCACAAATTAACTCACAACAATTGAGCTAGCATGCACAAGACCTGTGCAAACTTAGGCTAGACCAAATCCTAAGTGTTGGGGGGCGGCAGGGAAGGGGGGACCAAATCCTAGTGTGTGTGTTGGGGCGGGAGGAAGTCCAACCATTGGCTCAGGAACTGAGGGCATTTGATAACTCCTGGAAAAGGAAGAACTGGTTTTAAGGGTGTGACTCTTAAAGCTCCTGGGGCAGGCTCCACACCGAGGAGTGTTTGGGAACACAAACTAGACTCCATGGTTTGGAGAGAGAGGGGACTGGGCAGGAGAGAGAGGGAGCACAGAGAATGTGACAGTGAAGTTGGGTGGTTACGGTGGGGAGGCATCTGAGTGACTTAGGGGGTTGAATATGATCCAAAATACTGTTTGAAATTCTCAAAGAACTTATAAAATACCGTTTTTAAACAATCATGTGTATAGAAACAAAAATATCTCATACCAAGGTAAAGTTCACAACAGCCAGCAGCAAGCAAAGCAACAAGGAGTCATCAGCTAAAATCAGCCCAGAGATGGATGCTACAAGCTTGCTACCGATCGTGCCGACCTGTGTTTAATCCCCACGACCCACATCATGGAGAGAGAAAACCAAGTCCTGCTAGTTGTCTTCTGACCCCACGTGCACACCTTGTCATGAAGCCCCTCGGTAAGAAATACATGGAAAATTTTCAAACAGAAAAGAAGTTTCATGCCTGTATTCATATGTTTAAAAGGGTAAGTCCTCGTTGCTGGGGAGATGGCTCAGTGGCTAAGAATACCACCTGCTCTTCTAGAAGACTTGGGCTAGATTCCCAGGATATACATGTAAGCAAAACACCCATATACATAAAATATAACAACAATAAAGGTCGGTACAACTATGAAGGGCATGAGAAAAGATCCAAACAGAATTTTCAGAACTGAATGTTTAAAACTCTTCAAATGAAGACCAGACTGATCAAGGGCTGATTAGATATCTCCAAAGAAAGAACTCACAGCGTCAAGTGTAAAAGGAAGACCTGGAAGTCTTCCAAAACTGCAGAAAGTGATAACCCACAGATCAAAGAATCTGAAACTAGAGAGTGTCACTACAAACTTGCTTGAGAAACAGAAAATCAGCCACGCAAATGGACACAGTGCCTGCAAATGAACAAAGGAGTGGCAGAGTGGGTTCCTTGCAAGTGGAGCAAAGGAAGCAAGAAGACACTAGGGTGGGGCTGCGCTTCCTGCGAGTCGGGTGTAGCTCAGCAGCAGTCAAAGATGGAGGAAGCCTGGGGTTCAACCCTAGCACTGCAACACACACACACACACACACACACACCACACCACACTACATACCCACACACCATACACACACCACACACACTACACACTCTACACACCACATACCACACACCACACACATCACACATCACACACACCACACACACGCCACACACACATCACACACATACCACACATACATCACACACACACACCACACACACACCACACATACCACACACACACCACACACACATACCACACACATACCACACACACACACTACACACATGCTGCGCATATGCCACACACACACCACACACATACATCACACACATCACACACATACCACACACACACCACACACACACCATACACACCACACACACACTATACACACCACACACACATCACACACGTACCACATATACACAGACATACACCACATACATACCACACACACACACCATACACACCACACACGCACCACACACGCACCACACACATACCACATATACACACACACGCCACACACAGATTCACATACCACACACACACACATACACCACACACAGATTCACACACCACAAACACACACACACACTCGCACTCACACATCACACACAGAGGCATACACACACCACACACATATACCACACACATTACATACATACCACATACATACACAGACATACATATACACAAACACACATACCACATATACACACAGAGATACATACCACACACACAACACACAGAGGCAGACACATCACACACACACACACACACACATACACACTAACCTATAAAAAATTATCTACTCAGACCCAGGCACAGCACCCATGCTTTTAATCCTAGCACTCAGGAAGCAGAGTCAGGCAGATTTCTGTGAGTTGAAGGCCAGCTAGATCTACACAGTGAGTTCTGGGCCAGCTGGAGCTGTATAGTAAGACCCTATTTCAAAAATAAATAAATAAATAAGTCCACCCAAGTATTGTGCCCAGTAAAGAGTCTTTAAGGGACAAGAAGTAGAATGATGATGCTCTTGGACAAATAAGTGTTCCATTTGTTGTTACTGGTAGATGTACATATCAGAAATCAGGAGAGGGACATAGAAGTGATGTCAACCAGAAATACGGATCTTCCCAGAGAAATGAGGAATGTCAAAAACAGTGGCTGAGAACTGGTTACATCCTCACTCTAGGCCTATGTGTAACTTGAAACTAGTAAAAGAGAATTGTTTATTTGTCAAAAACTATATCAATGATGGATGGCTTAAAATATTTTTAGGATTTACTTTTAAATTTATTTTTATTATTTTGAATTATGTGGATACATGTTGTGTGGGGATGTACACAGGTGCTCCTTGAGGTCCTCTAGAACTGGTTATAGGTGGTCGTGAGTAACTTTAGTATAGGTTCTGGGAACTGAACTCTTGCCCTCTGGAAAAGCAATATTTACTCTAAACCACCGAGCCTTCTCTTTAGCCCCTTGCTTATTTTTTATTTTATGTGCATGAGTATTTGCCTGTATGTATGTATGTATGCATGTATGCATGCATGTGTTATGTGTGTGTATGTGTGTGTGTATATATGCACATGTGTATGTACCATGTAAAGTGCCTAGCACCCACAGGTCCAGAAATGGGTATCAGATTCCTGGAACAGCTGCCATGTGTGCTGGGAACTGAACCCCCTTCCTCCTTAAGAATTGCAAGTACACTTAACCACAGAGCTCTTTCTTCGGCACCCCCACCACTGAAACATATTTTAGTGCACTAGCATAAATATAGTACCATGTTAGTATACTATTAGTTAGAATACCATGTTAGTATTCTATGAGGGATTTGTGTTGTAGATGAAGTAGAAATCACCTGCAGCCTGCGTACTATCAACCCTAAGACACCCACCACTGCAATGTGGAGGGATAGCTCATCATAACTCAACAGTGAAGATGAGATCATTAAAAACTAATCTAGGCTGAGCGGTGGGTGCACGCATACAACCTCAGCATTCCAGAGGTGAAGTAGAAAGGTTTTTATGAGTTAGGGGTCAGCCTGGACCATGTAGTTTCAGACCAGGCTGGCTTGCAGAATGAGACCCTGTATCAACAAACCAAATCAAAAATTAACCCAAAAGGAGGCAGATAAAGTGGAAAAGAAAATAAAAGACAGAAGAACGCACCTGTAGCCTGTCTAAATGGGCATCAAGGTGAGGAACCTGAGCCTAGCCCTGAGGCTCGTCCATCCATGTAAACAGGATAAACTTCTCAGAAGTCAGAGACTCGATTAAAGAAAAGAGGGCAAAACCTAACTTTATACTGCCCTCAAGAAACATACTTGAAGGACTGGAGAGATGGCTCTCCGGTTAAGAGCACTGACTACTCTTCTGAAGGTCCTGAGTTCAAATCCCAGCAACCACATGGTGGCTCATAGCCATCTGTAATGAGATCTGATGCCCTCTCCTGGAGTGTCTGAAGACAGCTATAGTGTACTTACATATAATAAATAGCGAGACAGTGGTGGCACACACCTTTATTCCCAGCACTTGGGAGGCAGAGGCAGGCGGATTTCTGAGTTTGAGGCCAGCCTGGTCTCCAGAGTGAGTTCCAGGACAGTCGGGGCTATACAGAGAAACCTTGTCTCGAAAAAACAAAAATAAATAAATAAATAAATCTTTAAAGAAACATACTTCAAATACAAAGCAGGAGGCAGATGCCCCTTTTCCTAGTCACAGGAAAGCTGGCATAGTCTACAAATGTCAAAGAAGGCTTTGGAAAGCAGGGTATGTGGTTCAGCTGGTAATGTTCATGGCCAGATTGCAGGAAGCCCAAACTCAACACACCCAGTACAGCATAGACCAGGCATAAGCATGCACATTTGTAATCCCAGCACTTGGGAGACAGAGGCAGGAAGCTCAGAAATGTAAAGTCATCTTCAGTTACATGGTGAGTTCTAGGCCAACCTAGGAGACCCTAAGATGGTAGCATAGAAAAAAAGCAAAACAAAATGACTTACTTACAAAGTGGACTCTAGAGCAAAACCCACTGAAGAGGTGCCCCTATTAAAAGGGTCAGTGTATTAAGAATCCTAAATGGGGGCAGTGGTAGCATATGCCTTTAATCCCAGCACTTGGGAGGCAGAGGCAGGCAGATTTCTGAGTTCAAGGCCAGCCTGGTCTACAGAGTGAGTTCCAGGACAGCCAGAGCTTCACAGAGAAACCCTGTCTTGAAAAACAAAAACAAAAACAAAAAACAAAACAAAACAAAATCTTTTTTTTTTAATTCAAAAAAAATATGGAACGCTTCATGAATTTGCGTGTCATCCTTGCACAGGGGCCATGCTAATCTTCTCTGTATCGTTCCAATTTTAGTATATGTGCTGCCGAAGTGAACATAAAACAAAATCCTAAATGGTTTGGTTGG
>NW_022196897.1:13916936-13925250 GCF_008632895.1 Mastomys coucha
CTGGAATTCACTCTATAGAATAGAACAGGTTGTCCTTGAACTCCTGGAGATCCACCTGCCTCTGTCTCTCGAGTGCCATGATTAAAGAGGTGTGCCACCACTGCCTGGCTTAGAATCCTAAATCCTTGTGCTAGTAGACAAGCTCTCAACTTGACATTTCAGTAGTGTGTCCTCACTTCACCACCCCAGTAATACGTAGATTTGAGGCAGAAGATTCCCCATGCATAGAGCAGGTTTGAGCAATTCTATGTACCAACTGATCTAACTAGGATTGCAAAATGCTCCACCCAATAGCTCCACCCAAGAGAGCAAATGGCATATCCTAGCAAAAGCCTGAGTGTGGAGATCATCAAAAGTTTACAAATGAACTTTATGGCCACCAGCACTGGACAGAGGAGCCAAGCTTCCCAGGGAAGTGGCCATATCAGGTTGGGGGTCAAGCTGCAGCTGGTGTGACTAGCGCTCTGAGGATAAATGTAGCTGGTGTGACTAGCGCTCTGAGGATAAATGTAGCTGGTGTGACTAGCGCTCTGAGGATAAGTGCAGCTGGTGTGACTAGCGCTCTGAGGATAAGTGCAGCTGGTGTGACTAGCGCTCTGAGGATAAGTGTAGCTGGTGTGACTAGCGCTCTGAGGATAAGTGCAGCTGGTGTGACTAGTGCTCTGAGGATAAGTGCAGCTGGTGTGACTAGCGCTCTGAGGATAAATGTAGCTGGTGTGACTAGCGCTCTGAGGATAAGTGCAGCTGGTGTGACTAGCGCTCTGAGGATAAGTGCAGCTGGTGTGACTAGCGCTCTGAGGATAAGTGTAGCTGGTGTGACTAGTGCTCTGAGGATAAAAGCTCGTCTGGGACATTTTACATCATCCTTACTCCCTCCACCCCCATTCTACTCCCACATGGGTCACACAGGACACTCACCTACCGAAATTGCCTTTGCTTCCTCAAGGTGCTTCGAGGACTCGGGGTTGTCTCTGTATGGGGGAGTGGTGATATGAAGGGTCAGAAAACCACCAGAGGTCTTTGTCATTGCCAGTACCTGAAACCTGAAGTTAGGGGTCACCCCACACTCTTCTACCCTGGGGATAGGGGTGGTCTCTGGCCTCAGCCTTGGCCTCACTTGGATCTGGTTGTCACTGTGTGGAGAGAGAATGCGCTTGGCTCTGGGCCACCACACAGCTGCTGCTGTTTCCGTTTCGAAGTCTCTTCTTGCTGGGCTGAGGGTTTCTCCATCCACCTCTGGGAGGAAAGAAAGCCTGGGTTTGTGGAATAAGAGACAAGGTTCTGCAGCCAGGCAGGCCAGACTGCATCCCAGGATCCAGCAAGAGAAACATACAGGAGTTTGTATGTCACATATACCACAGGTCATAAGCTCTGGACTCCAACATTGCCCCTACTGCTCAGTGCCTAAAAGGTCCTGAACTGGGACAAGTGGAAGACAAAGATGTCTATCTGTGACCCAGCTCTGGACCAGTCCTGGAGCCCAACTGTGGATGTTCCTGGGATACAAGTGACCAGAGCATCCAGTCTCTTTAAACAAGTCCATGTCCCCAGTTCATGTGACTCTGTGTTCCCTCTGAGACTGTTGAAGCCTCTATGTATCTACCTGTGGGTCTGACTTTAGAAGGACCTTAGGCTGCATGATCACCAGACCAATGTTTATACCCACCCCCCGAAAAAAACCTCTGTTCAGACTTGCTGTCAATATTTCAATCCACTGAGCAATGAAATTGGTTCAACAATCCATTGTCTCCTTGGCTCCCACCCCTCATTATCCCATTACAACATTATGTTGTGTTTTATTTTGATGCTTATGCTCTGCTCTGCTCTGTCCAATTTTTAAAATGGCAGATAAATTTCATTGCAAAAATCAGTGCTAATCAAGTTCTGGTTCAATACTAAGCCATCCCCAGCACAGAGGCTGAGGGGTATGAGGATACCTCACCATTATAAAATAAATCAGGGGGAGCTGTGGGAACACCCTTCTAATTAAAGGTTGAAGTCCACCATTGCTGGATAGCCCTCTGGGCTCGGCGCAGAATGGAGGACTCCCTTTACTAGCAAGGCCTCCCCTTCTCTGACTATAACCCCCCACTTGCCTCTACCTGCAGAACGTCACGTAGCCTTAGATTACAGGTTCAATTTCCTTTCTGCCTATAAGAACCCGTTCAGCTAGCACCTGAGATTTCTGGAATGCCTCTCCATGCTGAGGCACCTCACTACCTTAAGCCTTCAGCCAATGATCTTTGCCCATCCTGGATAGTCCTACCCCCTCCCGGAGTCCCCAAAAACTATATAACCCTTGAATCACCCCAGGTAAGATTAACCTGTCTCCCTGAAGCTGGTCCCAGTTATCGACATTACTTTCGGTACTCACAGGGCTTCCAAACACTCTCCCACCTCCCCGCTCCCCCGGCCCTCCCCCAATCTGTAGTCTCTGCTCTGTTTGTCCACATGGACCCATATCTGCTGACCATAGCCGGGGGTGGGGGCAGCGAGGGTCACAGGTGGGGTAGAAAGGACACTGGGGCAGGACCACTTAAGGCCTCAGGAGGGGCAGCCTGCTGACCTTCAGCTGGTGTTTGAATAGGAGTTCATCCAGTAACATCTGCGTCTCCCACACCTCCTGCTCCGCTCGCTGCCGCAGAAGGGCCAGGGCTTGCTCCTGTCTCTGCTGCTCCAGCTGTCATGAGAACCCATACCTCAGGGTTCACCTATGCCTTGCTGGCAATGGGCTATGAGGATCACCTTAATAGATCCCATGCCTGGTCAGGCCCTGTCCCTCCTAGCAACCACCTACTCTTTCTCTCTGTGACTTCTCTATCCAGGCTGAGCAAAAGGGGTTGGGGGTACTTTTAAAACCTCCGTTCTATGTTATGGAGCCTTCTATTCAGCCTTGGGGACAGAGGCTGCTCACAGCTAATCTCCAAACAGAAGTTGTTGCTGGCTTGGGATCGTGGGGTAGGACATACCTTCAGTGACTTGAGAAAGCTCAAAGATTTCAGCTGGAAATTGGTCAGGTGCCCGTCATACAGGCCTCCAGAATGTGGCCTCTCGGGCTCCTGCTGACCTGCAGACCACGGATGAGGGCACCTGAGTGGCAGGTATGCTTTGAGCCTCTCTCCTGGTTGAGCCTCAGTGCTTCTTGGCCTGCAAGGAAACTGAGGCCAGAGGCCCGGAGGGAAAGCCCACGACGCAGAGGCTGTGCCGGTGTCCAGCCAGTGTCTAGCACTTCCAGAAGAGCCCCTTCCTTGCAGCCTTAAGAGACCATGGCTGCCATGTGGCTATGCTCCCTCCCTCTCCCTCACTCTCACCGCACCTCACTCTGGCCACCTTTCATTCCAGAAGCAAGAATTGAGTTAGCATAGGTGACAGGAGCTACCAGAAAGACCCAGGTCCCAGTCTCGGCTCTGTCCTGTACTTTCTAAGAGACCCGGAACAATTCACTGGCCAACTAGAGTATCTGAGGGGACACAACTTCCCTGTGTGAGACTCCCACAATGGTTTTACAAGGCCTGACAGGCAGAAGCCATGGTTATTGCCAATGGTGCTCACATAAGTATGTGCTACAGAGGGGAGTCCAGAATGCAGCTTGGAATTCTGGAGTGTTTCAGACTATGTCCCTTGTAAGTTACAAAGTCTTCAAGGGTATCAAAGAGGATGTCTCATCTTTCTGATTGCTCCCCCACCCACCCAAGGCTGAGGCAAGGCACACCGTGTGTGTTCCCACCCTGTGGAGGCTGTGTCTCCCTCCTGGCCTATCCTCTGCCTCACCCGCTCAGAGGATGTCTGGCTGGAATGCTCTGGCTTAGATGAGAGGGCCTTCCTGATGGCCCTTGACAGCCTTCAGTCACTGGGCAGTCATGATGTAGGGAGGGTCGTGGACAGAATCCCAGGCCTCTGCCCGGGGAGAACAATCTTCCCCAACAGAGTGCATGTCGCCACCAACAGAGAAGCTCAGCTTCTTAGAGTAGAAGCAGATGAAAAGCTGTGAGCAACGGCCACATGGTCCCTGGGCATTACCAATGACAGAAAAAGACCAGGCAGGCAGCAGGGTATGGCAGGAGGTGGCAGAACACTGAACACTCAGGTACTCTCCACGCCCTCCCCATATAACTCGGCAGAACTCTTGGATTGGCTGAGCTTCAGTTCCTTTGCACGAGAAGAGGCTTCACTGTTATGGCTGGGCACTTAAGAGAAACTGAGGCTAGAGCAGGTGCCCAGACTATGTCACCCTTCCAGAGACCCCAGAGATTGAATCCCGAAGCCTCTAAGCCATGCACGTGGGGTGGGAGTAGCGCTTGGTCATGTCGTCCTAGCTGAGATCACCACCCACAAGCAGAGAATGGCCCCGCCTTAATCCCTGACTCCTCTCAAAAGGCAGTTAAGGAGGAAAGCCAAGATGTCAGCACCATCTAGAGCCAGTACTGTGGGGACCCAGTGAGATGGCCTCACGAAGGCCCAGCAGCACAGGAGGAAGGACAGTGACCACTGCAAGAGTGCTCAGTCACAAGCTGTAGTGACTCTGCCCCCGGGAGCCACCTGCTGAGTGTGGGAGTGGAGCTTTGCTTTACGTTTAGAGAAGAAAAATGGGGACCCAAGTTGGACCCCCAAACCCTCATATTAAAAAAGAAGCTGAACTGGGCAGTGATGGCGCACGCCTTTAATCCCAGCATTTGGGAGGCAGAGGCAGGTGGATTTCTGAATTCGAGGCCAGCCTGGTCTCCAGAGTGAGTTCCAGGATAGCCAGGGCTACACAGAGAAACCTTGTCTTGAAAAACAAAAACAAACAAACAAACAAACAAACAAAAAGCTGGGCATAGTGGGATGCATATGAAATCCCAATGTTTCAGAGATGCAGAAAAGCAAAGCCTGGGTTCAAAAGACAACCAGTCTAGCCTATGTGGTGAGTTCCAGCTAGCAAGAGTCAAAAAGCAGGGCAGGGGGTCTGAGCAATGTCACCTAAGGTTATTCTCTGGCCTCTACATATGAACATATGAACATACACATTCTCTCTCTCTCTCCACACACACACACATTTATAATATATACATATATAAATAAATATATATATTTAATATATATAACATACATATATAAATACATATATAAATAAATATATTTATTTATAAATAAAAGTGTGTGTGTATATATACATATACACATAGACACATTATACATTCATACATATTCATGTATATACATACATGTACTCACACATATAATCTACTCCACCCTATCACACTGACTATAGTTCCAGGTCTTGGCAACTACACGTCTGACAGCTACCACAATATCCCCCACCAACAAACATCTACTGGGCAGGGATGCCTAGGTATTGAAGTCCTGAGAGTTCCCCTGGACGTGGCTGCTTATAGTACTAACTGTTGGAATTGAAGGCCTCCCTCTCATTGCTGTCCCTGTGGCCCGCCAGCACGTTCTGCTCAGAGACCGGCAAATGAGGCTGAAGGATAAAAACAGGGTACCCCCACCCTCACCCCCCGTGTAAGGAGTGGGCTAGACCCTTGAAGGAGATGGCCTTCCTGTTGTGATCAGAAACTGCTCTTGACTCTCACACAACATCAGACCCTGTTCAGTCAGTCTGGAGGAAGAGCATGTTTGTCTGGTTGGGGATCTGGGCACAGCTAAGGGTCACATTTACTCCCTATGTTGTTTGCTTCGGCTTCATTGTGTAATCCTGGGGATTGAATCCATGGCTTTACACATGCTGGGCAAGCACTTTACGTTTGAGCTATATCACCAGTCCTGTGTGTGTGTGTGTGTGTGTGTGTGTGTGTGTGTGTGTGTGTGATTTACTTTTGTGTTTTCTGTGCTGTTGTTTGTCTGTCTGTTAGGTCTTGCTATGTATCCCAAGCTGGTCTTAAATTTGTGATCATCTTCCTTCAGCCTCCTAAGTGTGGGGCTTACAATGATATTTTACTACCATATTCAAAACCTGTCCTTTGAGGAAAACAAACAATCAGCAATGACAGAGCAAACAGGGTCTCAGGCTTGGTCCAACCCAGCTCCATATCACACTGGGCAGGAAGGTTCCCACTACAGCCCTACAGACCATGCACCCCGAGGGTAGGTTGGCTTCCCTAGGGATTCTGTGGCTTCTGTTGTCAGAATATATAAGGAGAATGCCTTATACCTATGCCAGCTCTTCAGCCCTGAGTTTCCTAAGATGAACCCTAGGAACAAGGACACTTAAGTATCAAAGAAAAGGTAGAACCTGGACTGACAGACACAAGAGAAGAAACAAGGGTGACACTCCTGGCTGCAGGAGTGTGGGTGGCTCTTCCAGAGACCACAATGACAACTGTCATGACAATCACAACAGGAGCAGAGTAGGCAGTAGGGGCTGGAGAGGCTCAAAACACTTTAATACTGATGTGTGGCTGCCATTCACATAGAAATAGTTGTCTCTTTGCAAGACCAAGCTCAAGCTAGGCGGTGGAAGAGGCCCATGGGAGGCCCCCTTGGCCACCCGACCAGCCAGCCCAGGGCCTATCTGCAGGCTCGCCCTTACCGCAGCTCCGGGTGGTCCAGGGTGCTACCCAGCCTGACTTTTTGACTTCTGGTATCTCCTCTTGCCAAAGGGAGCCATGGGTGGGGTCTGATGCATCTGGTACCCCAAGTGAGCTAGAAGACAATGAAAAAGTGGTGAGTGAAGTCATGATCAGGATGGAGGAGGGGAAGGATGGGTGCCAGTACCCACTCAGTGGGAATGTCCTAAGACCCAGGCAGTGTTTCTAGAGCAGACCTGAGGGCTTAAGCCCAGGCAGAGGATGGGCCTCTGACCCACAGAGCAGCAGTTAGCATGTGGCTGATTTGTAGGATAGCCAATAGGCCACAGGCTCCATCAACCAAGTATGGTCACAGTGTGTGTGTGTGTGTGTGTGTGTGTGTGTGTGTGTGTGTGTGTGTGTGTAGCAGCTCTGCCAGTGCGCAGTGTTAGCTCCATCACAGCCAGCTCTGCAGGTGGGATCACAGCTCAATGTGGCAATATAGCTATCCTGAAAGCTGCTAATAATACCACCCACAAGGCTTTGTGGGATGAGGGTGATAACTCACAATACCAACTCAAGGCTAGGACTGTGCTGCTGCCCTACAGTTGTATCCATGATGTAGAGCTGGGTCATCAGGAGAGAAGCAGAGCCAATTACTAAGGATTCTAATTCTCTATTCTGCATGGTCTTAGGCAGCTCTCCTCCCTCAGACAGGAAAGGCCTTTACCCAGGTCAAAACAGCCACAGTGGGCAGCAAGTGGCCTGGTGCAGGTGGGCATGCAGCAGCTGCAGGGATTAGAAGGCTTTGAAGCACAGATGATGAATATGTAAATTGGCTGGTGTAGGCATTGAACACAGCCTCCAGGCACTCTACTTTCTTCCAGAGGCACCATCTGTCCTTGGTACATAGTGACCTGGACTCTACCTGAATCCTCAAATAAGTCACTCATGCCTTGTCCAGCAGCTCTGGAGGCCCGTAGGTCTCTATCTCCAGCCTTCTTCAAGTCGGGTGCTGTGCAGGGCGAGGATAGGATATGTCCCACACCCAACCCTTGCCCAGAATAAAGCTCTTTCTGAGCATATGGGCATACATTAAGGCTGCAAGGCATGATAAGAATACAGACATAGAAGCAGTTTCCAGAAAGCAGGAGAAATGGGGTTGAGTTAAATGTGAACATAGGTGGGACCAAGCCCTGTGGACAGCCGGCTAGAACTACTAGTGTTCATAACTGTGAGAAGATGCTGCCAGGCTGGGCCCTCGCTCTTCACCAAGTGCCCGTAAGGTGAGGAGAAGGTCCCACCCAGGCTCAGCATGAGAGTCCAGACCCTACATGGTGCACCTTAGGGGAATCGAAGGAAAACCACAAGCCTGGAAAAGTAACTGTTGGCTTAGATCCTCAGAAGTGAACTGGCAGGACAGCCAAGCTGAGACCTTCCACTCAGTGAGACTAGCAAGCCTCCTCCTGCTCTCCCAGAGCCTTTCTGGGAAACAGGCTCTGAGTATCATTTCTGCTGCTTCTGGTCTCTCCTAGACTATTGGGATAGTACCGGTCCTGTAGAGCTCTGTGGCCCACCAGATATGCTCATCTGGAGCAGGAACACAGGGGAAAGATGACACAGGTGCGTCTAACCTGCAGCCCAAGATATGTGCCCCAGGATGGCTAAGAATGCATCCAACACAAAACCAATATATTTTGACATTTAGAAACTACTGTTCATGCTGGGCAGTCGTGGCATATGCCTTTAATCCCAGCACTTGGGAGGCAGAGGCTGGCGGATTTCTGAGTTCAAGGCCAGCCTGGTCT
>NW_022196897.1:13925346-13936631 GCF_008632895.1 Mastomys coucha
AGCCTGGTCTACAGAGTGAGTTCCAGGACAGCCAGGACTACACAGAGAAACCCTGTCTCAGAAAAAAATAAAGGAAACCTCTGTTCATGTTAGTATAAACTATATAGATGATAAAATGGCCGAGAAATTCCAACAAGTTGGACACCCCTGGAGGGGAAGCCAGGCCACCACCCCTGTGTAGCTATGTCAGGAATGTTGGGGCCAGGAGCTTCTGACCTGGGTCTGGGACCTTAGGGTCACTGAGCCTGTCCATCTAAGAGCCTGGGATACTGAAATTAACCCTCCCAAAAATCTGGAACAGTCCTTGTTGGAGTGGGGTTACAGAATTAGCAGAGGAAAATCCCGACACAATGCTGCACCCTACTGGCCGTTGTGAATCAGTGACAACACGGGCCTCACCATCCAGGAAACACCAAGTCTAAAGTCTAAAACACCTTCTAAAGTCAAGAAGTTCATTAGGTGTGGGTTCCCTAGTGCATGGGAAGGCATCTGGAAAGAAGTTTCCCAGCTCCAGAAGGAAAAGGGGTAGAGACTGTAGATGTCACATCACCTTGTACTTTAAGTGGATGCACTGGGGAAGGAAGGAAGCATGAGTTTGCTCAAGGCAAGCAGACAGAACTGAGATTTGACATAGATTCCCTCCTCCATGGCTGGGCCAGGTGTGGAGCAGCAGCCACCCTTTGGCTTCCGCCATCTTAACCACAGCCTCCTTCACAGCCTGTTCTCCCGGCTCTGAGGATGTGGCATCCTCTCACATCCTTACACAGCCTCTCCTCTTCTAAGACAACTAACCAGATGCCAAATAGAAGACAGCTCAGGCTGTGGTTAGCAGTGAGGCATAGTCCCAGTGCATGGGGCCCACACTGAGGTCAGGGGTTATCCCAGTGAAGGCAGAGGAAATTTTCAGTCCTGGAGAGGACAGGAACCATGGCTGCAGATAGAGAAAATCCTTAGCTTTCTGGCGGGCAACTGCTGAGGTTCTGCAGAGTTCCTACAGCCCAAAAGCCTCCCTGATCCTGCCCCCTCGGGGGATTCAGTGGGGGCCACTAAAAGTTGGATGTGGTGGGGGCAACATGGGCCTGCCTGAGAGAAGGAAGGAAACACGGTGAGATGGGCGTGAGGGCACAATGAGGGTCATAAAAACCTCAGAAGGGACATCACAAGCATGTGTGGACTGCACCAGAAAAGGCTAAAGTCAGGGTTGGAGACCAAGGTCAGAAGAAAGTACAAAGGCCGGGCACATGGTGCACGCCTTTAATCCCAGCACTTGGGAGGCAGAGACAGGTGGATTTCTGAGTTCGAGGCTAGCCTGGTCTACAGAGTGAGTTCCAGGACAGCCAGGGCTACACAGAGAAACCCTGTCTTGAAAAAAACAAACAAACAAAAAAGAAGGTACATAGGTCCTAAGTCCTGTGAACTCGACATGGGATGGTGAACCCTATTTCAAGGTCCTTAGATAACTCAGCATGCTACCAACCAATGAGGAAAAGCTAAGACAAATGGATTTCTTAAGGCCTATGGGCCACCACAAAGGAGTGTCTCCCTGCCTGGTGAGGGGTTCAGGTCAGAGGCAAACTAGATGCATGAAATGGGCCAGTGCCAGAAACAGTAGAGCCTATGGCACATCTTGGGGCTGTGTCCCTCCCAACCCAATGCACCCAGATTCCTGGCGTGGCCTCTAGGCTAACACCAAGACTCTCCACAGAGGACTCAGAGGCAGACCTAAAGGCCATAACACAGCAAACTGGACTTACCTCCTCATGCAGGCACCGAGGGCCTGGAGGCTAGCCATCTCTCTCTGCAGCTTCTTCTCCAGCCCCTCTGTGGCTCCCTTGGAAAGGGCCCCATGACTTGATGAGCCAGGAGGGCAAGGCTGAGTGTGAGGGACGACCTGAGACACTGAGGCAGGGGTGCTAGAAGCAGGACCTGCAGAGCATGGAGACACTGAGGCAGGGATGCTAGAAGCAGGACCTGGAGGGCATGGAAGCCTTGCTGAACTTCTTGCCCCTTGGGGCAGGTAGGCAGGTAGGCAGCTGGTTTCAGGAAGAGCCTCCCTGTCCCTAACACAGGATGAGACAGCTATGGCCTGTGCTGTATGTCATTCAGGGAGCACCATCTATTGTCACCACCCCCATTGTCTGGGCAATGCTCTCCAGACAGGAAACTGAATGGGGCCCTGTTGCTCCTAGGCCAAGGGTCATCCAACAGGCGTGACACCCACTGCCCAGCCCTACCTTGGGGCTGGCTCTCAATGTGGGTCCCCAGGTTTGGATTCGGCAGCTCCCAGCTGGGGCTCCATGGTAGCGTCTCACCATCCTGGAAGCAGGTGCTGAGGAGAAGGGGCTCGGTCTGCATATCCACCAAGTCCTGGTGAGTTTCCCTGCCCTCTTTAGACATTAAAGTTCTGAGGTAAGAGGGAGGAACGAGTGTGGGGGTGGCAGGTGTCGTGCTGGGGCGCAGGTGCAGCACATCGGAGGCCAGGTCATCAGCTGTGTCAGGAGACGTCGGCTTATGCAGCTTGGTGGTTAGGATGTCAACACGCTGCTTGAGGACCTCAGCCATGGTCTCCAGTGCCTGCAGCCGGGCTTGCTTGTACTAGAAGTGCAGGAGGCCCCATGGGCCCAGATGCTCAGTGTTCTGGGGATCCAGGTAGATGCACAGCCCCACCCCCATCCCGGGCAGGACCTGGCACTTCATGGGGTCAGGGGAGGAAGCAGTAGATGGTAGCAGAGGGGCACCACTCACGCCTTCCGGGGGGCGTCCAGTATCCTGGGTCTCAGCGCGGTTCCATGGTTTGTTCAAACATAGACAGAAGCTGTAGGGAAAGGAGAGTGACTAGGCCCCAGCCCCAGCAGCATGAGAGAGTGGTTGGGTGCCAGCCCCAGCAACATGGTGTTGAGCAGTGTGTACAAAGTACACAAGTGAAGCAAGGAGAGGCAATGCGCACATCTGTGACAGAGTCAGTGTTGACCACAGACCAGACGTCAGGGCTGGGACATCATATAGCAGACCACACATGGCTCAGTAGAACGAGGACAGAGTGTAGGCATGGCATGGAAAAAGGCTAGCAGAAATGGCAGAAGCTGCAGTTCTGGACAAGTCCTCAAATACCAAACACCAAATTACCACATGTTCCAGTATGGGTAAAAGTATTAGATATGAACAGATGTCTGCATAGCATCCTCACAGCAACCGACAAGGCAAAACAGAGGATGGAGCAGCAACACGAGGCCCACCCACACAGTGGGATGCTTCTCATATGTAAGCACAGAGAGAATGGTACCTGCTACCCCAGGGGTGAGCCTCAGAGACATCCAGTGACAAGGACACATGTGACAGCATTCCACATCCCTGAGTTCATCTGAGCCATCTGATCCAGACAGACAGACAATGCAGGGACTGACAGGGGCTTCCGGCTTGGTGTTAAGGGGAACAGAGGATCCATTTGGGAAGAGAAGACTCTGAGGGAAGATGGTGGGGATGACTGCACAGTACTTGGAACTGAGGCCATGCATTAGGCCAGGCATTGGGGTGTATGTCTGCAATCTCAGCACCCAGGAAGCTGAAGTCAGAGCACTGTTAATGTAAAACTACACAGTGAGACCCTTGCATTAAAAATAGAGCAAATTCCTGCTGTATGGCTGCATGCCCTAAGTCCCACCTAGCATTTGGGAAGCAGAGGCAGGTATATCTCTGTGAGTTCTAGGCCAGCTATGATCTTGTTTCCAAACAAACAACAATAAAAACCTATTCCAACCAACAAAAATGAAGCTAGGTGCTGGCATCGGCCTGAGAAGACCAGCTTCTTAGGAAGCTGAGTCAGGAAGATCACAAGTTTAATGTCTGCCTGGGCAACTTAGTGAGACTGTCTCAAAATAAAAGGCTGGTTTTTGTTTGTTTTGCTTTTGGTTTTAAGGCTAGAAAGTGGGCAAACACCTTTAATACTAGTACTCAGGAGACACAGGCAGATAGATCTTTGGAAGTTTGAAACCAGGCAGGGCATAGTAAGATCCTATCCATAAATAAATACATGTCAAAACCAAAAGCTAGGGATGTAGCTCAACGGTAGAGGGCTTACCTAACACACATGAAGCTCTGACTGTGTTCAAACCCAACACAAAAGACAAGAGGCGAGAGTGTGAGACACCAGTGGGGAGAAGCTGACCAACTGGCCTCTAGCTGGAGTTATTCTCACCACCCTTAATAAAATATACTGTAAAACACCAAAAATTTAGAAAGGATGTTGAATATGTTCTATCATACAGAAATGATAAATGTTTGGAGACGGATGCATTTAAATGAATTTAAATATCATGCAATGTGTGCGTGTATCAAACACCACATGCACCCCATCTATCCATATGTACAATTTTTATGTTTTTATGTATCAGCTCAGCAAAAACTTAAAACAAAATCCAGATGGATCGAGGATTTAAAAAATGGTTATCGTTGTAAATGTTATGTGCATTTTAGCATAGTTTTAAAAAGTGGAAATAAAAAAAGGGCCAGGATTCAGTGAAGGGAGAGAGGTCTACAGTTTTCCACAGTGATGGGACACCCTGTCCAACACTATAGGGAGCTAGAAGAGCCAGGACTACTCATGGGTGTGGAACTGACTGGACCTGAGTCCTTCTGTTTGGAGCTAGAAGTTCCCAGATACAGGAACTAGGGCTGCCCTTCAGACATGACATGAAACCTCAGGCTACAGTCAGGTACCAACTATGCAAGGAAGGAAGGGGGTTAGGGGAAGGAGTCAGAAGGAAGGAGGAGGGAGAGAGGAGAGGGCTAATGGGATATATAGAGGGGCAGGAACAAGCACCAAGGAGGTTAGTTCAAGTTCTTCCCCATGCCAATACCAAAAATATATTCAGAAATGTCCCCAGTGAGCCTAAGGCAGAACATTTCGGGAAGCAACATTTTGAGAGGATCTGCCAATCCCAGCTTTGTGCCTCCTCCTTTCTCTACTGGCCATGAGTACCTTAGCAGGGGAGCAGTATGAAGCCAAGTCAGGGAGTGGCTGGCAAGACCAAAAGGTGGGGGAGGGAGGAGATGTCCTGTTCTGGTGGTAAGGGGAGGGGATGAGAGGGAAGAAAGGAGGAAGAAAAGAAGGGCATGTGAAGGAATCAGAGCCCACACATTGCTGGGGGGGTGGAAGGTGGAGAAGCCACAGTGGCGAAGAGCATGCAAATTCTTCAAAGAATTCCATAGAGACAGCGCACACGAACACCACACATCCCCCTTGGAGTGGGGCTCTGTGTTCCCCTTGCTGGGCCTGATGTGATGAAAGCACGTGGGGCAGGAGGTAATGGATTAGGAACTAGACACCTAGGTCGAGTTCTTTCCCTGGTACTCAGGGCCAATCATAATGCCAAATGTTGAAATCCCCAAAGAGTAAATTCCTCGAAGTCTAAAAACCCTGATCCTGAAGTATTAAAATTCTGAATGTTGAAACCAAAACCCTGAAAGCTGATGTTTTGAAAACTTCAGATCCCAGGAAAAAGGCCTGCGTGAGAGGGTGGCAAGCCGGGCTCTGTGGCTGGGACCCACCTGCCACCTGCTCTCTGCATAGCCTCAGCCCCTGCAAATGGAAGGAAGAATACCTAGAAACCTGGGGACATAGTCATGCCTGCAAGGGGCTCTCCAGAGACAGTATGCCATCCTCAGAGACCCACAGAGGGTCCCCAAGAAGTGAGGCCCTCGCAGAAAAAGAGCAGCCTCTCACCATGACTGTAAACTTCAAAACACAGGCCAAGCACACAGGACAGCATCACACCTCCACTGAAATCAGCAAGCCAATGGCCCCAATGACACACCCTCACTCAAACAACCAAGGTGAATATTTTGTCAGAATCAATGTTTGAGATCAATCCTGGCCTATACAAAGTGATGTTCTCACTTCAGCGAAATCGTGTCTCTTCCCTGTAAGCACTGGGGTGCCGTGACCAGTAGAAAACAATGACCCCAAGGAGCCACGTCGTCATGGGCAATGTCAGAGAACCCCAAGTTTTAATCTTCCCCCCTCCACTCTGAGCTCCTGTGTTTCGGCCCAGGAAGGGTATCCTTGCCTCCCCACCCACCTGTCTGGAGCCTCTTGGTCCCCAAGCACCATGCCAGATGTCACTTTGCTCCACTTCCGCAGTGGTGATCCCAGACTCCCAGGGGCTTCTGTGCCCTAAAGCAGAGAGGACACATAAGACCCACAGCCACATTTCAGTCCAGAGCTGGACTCCAGCCCCCACCAAGGGCTTCAAGCTAGACTCTCAGAGCATTTCAAAGAATTAGGGGTGAAGAGGCAAATGGGTCCCTATAGCCCTGTCTACCTGTGCAGTGTGCAGGAGCTCCCCCACCAAAACCCAAAGAGAAACCAAGTTCAGCTAGGGACATTCCCCAACATTGTCACCACCCCAGCCAGGGACAAAGGCGCCCCATGCTATCATCTTTGCCCTAGCATGGTCTCTGTCTCAGGTAAATGCCTGCAAGCTGCCTAGAACCAATGCCATGTCTACCTCTGGCCTCAGTGGCACCCAGATCCCACCTATGGGATCTTCTTCATGTCACCCACCCAGCACATACCCCAGACTGCATGGGAACAAAGGTGACGATGCCAGGGCTCCTCTGGGAGACCACAGGGACGGCCTTGCCAAGGACAGCCTCTCGTTGCTTCCGGTATACCTCCTGCAGCCTCTGATTCCGCAGCTCCAGCGTGTGTGCAGCCAAGGCCTTCTGCTCCATGGCCTGCTGCCGTCGGACCTGAGCCTTCTGACGCATGAAGTCACGTAAGGACTCAGAGCTATGTTGCTGGCCCAGAGACCCCCGTGGCCTTGGACAGGATGTGTCCTGTTCCTTTGCTAGTTTGCTTTGCAGGAAGTCTTGGGCTGGCTCTGGCCAAGCTGCCTTGACTTTTGAGGGAGAAGGGACAGTACTTTTGCTCTTGCTGTAGGGATTAGACCTCTGCACAAAAGAATTACTCCAGGGGTCCTGAAAAGCAGAATGTGGCCTACTCATAGAGTGCCATGGACTGGGCTCAAAAACCTCCCAATCTTCACAAGCTGAATAAGCCTGGCCAGCCATGGCACTCCAGGGCCGCTGTGAGAAGGGGCTTGGCTTTTTAAGGGGGCTCCCAGACTTCTGGACAGAGATGTCCTGGCCCTGAGCTTCCCAGGCCCTCTGTGGGTAGGTGTGCCAAGCCAGGGCACTCCAGGGCTTCTGAGAGAAGGAACTTGGTTTTTCTGGGGTGCTTCCAGGCCTGAGGAAAGAGGTGTCTTGTCCCTGTCCTGTCCAGGTCCTCTGTGGACAAGACTCTTGCTCAGCCAAGGCTTTCTTCCAGTGTTGCTGGCTGTGCAAGTCCCCAGCTCTGTGCAAGGATGAGCTCTTCCCTTCTGTCAGAGTCCAAGCAGTCTTTGAGGAGCCCTGCATGTCCTGAGGGCTTTGGGGTCCCTGATGCCTCTTCCCTGCCAGGTTCTGTGGCTTTGGTTTCGATGGTGAGAGCTTCCTGGCCACTCTGGGGCTCTTGGTAAGCTCCAGACCAGCCTGGATTTGCTGGCGCAGGTCTTGCAGGGTCTCCATGGCACCTTGGATAGTTACTGACTGATCATGGAGAGCCGGGCTGGGTGTCTGCTTGGAAACCTGCTGGTCATTGTGGGCAGACGTGGGTTTACACAACCAGGTGTGGGCAGGTGAGGGCTCAACAGCGGTTGCTGCTTTCCTGTCAGAGCCTGCAAAGACAGGCAACGAAGGGCTGTTGGAGTCTGTGGGCTGGAGGAAAGAACAGACATGCTCCTCCATTCAGGGGACAGCATGGGGTGACTAGGGAAGCCCTGGCCTCAGCCCCACAAATCCCCCCTCAGCCTCAGTCCTCACGATCAGCACACAAAGGAGGACAGGAGCTGGTTTTGAGTGAGCTCCCTGTTCCATATGTATTAATGTAGTGCACATGGAGGGGTGATGGGTGTCTGCCACAGGAGTGGCCATTCCCATCTGCTCTCCTCACAAAAGACCAAAGCTGAGAAGAGCCTCTCTCTTCAGGTTTGTAAAGATAATTATACCCAAATTTCCATCTCTGAGGGACACCTCAAAAGAGGCTACCCAGCTACCACCCTCCCAGGCAGCAAAGAATGTCCTCTGTGCCCACCCACTAGTGCCACAGCAAAATAGACCAGGCCAAGGCTGAGGCATGAGGTACCTAGTTCCATGGCAGGGACCTTGCTCTGAAGCCGGGAGAGGGTAGGAGGGGGGCCAAGCAACCGCCTCACAAGGGCTTGTCCTTTCCGCCAGGCGTACACACCAGCCAACTCAGAATCTTAAATAGAAAACACACAGCAGGACCCATGGCTCTCAGACAGCTGGCAAGGGGTCATACCAATTCTGGAGACAGCTTGGCATACCCAGCAAGGACCCACAGGGAAACCCCTCATATCCAAACCTCTGTGGGAACAAAGCCAATTGTTTAGTCACTAGCCAGCATGGTGCATCTCAGTGTGACGATGAAGCCCCAGGATCCTGCTCAATAGAAGTGATATAAAACCTTGCCCCAACAGGTCTACCTGTAGGCCACTCAACACAAGCCCATGCACACAGCCTACACGTGACCAGGAATAAGGATAAGGTCACAGCCCCAGATGACACTTGTAGCTGGCCACTCAGTCACGGGCTTACACTGGGGCCACAACAGCCAGCAATGTCATGACCACACACCTTAGCAGAGAGATTAATGTGCCCTGAAGCTTGTTGGAGTCATAGCAGTGAGATCAGGATAAAAGACAAGTTTATACTGCCTAATGGTGAGCAGGACAGCCAAGCTTCCCTTAACACACACTGTCACGTGGTAAACATGATTGTTCAAGGTTTTACTTCATAATCTCAAATTGCATCCAATGCCGACACTGACTGGCCATCAAGACAACCCCAGTCACAAAGCCCCACAAAGACAGGAGGCAGGCCTTACACTTACACTCACATACTCATTCCCACATGTTCACAAGGTTCATTCTTACACACTCGCAAGCCATAATGCTCAGTTCCACACAGACTCACATACGCTCACAGGCTCACACGGGTTCCACCCTCTATAAAGGCCTGTGTAGAAGAGCTGTGAACTGACCAGGTGTGATGGCACACACCTTTAATCCCAGCACTCTGGAGGCAGAGGCAAATGGATCTCTGAGAGTTTGGGACCAGCTTGATCTACAAAGCGAGTCCAGGACAGCCAGGACTCTGTTACACAGAAACTCTGTCTTGAAAACCAAACCAAACCAAACCAAACCAAACCAAACAAGCTGTGAACTTACTGCAAACTATGGATGTGGCAGAGCATAGAATGTTCATCCTGCAGAGAAAATGTGGACGTCCCAGGGCGTTCCCATCATGCCTTTGCTTTCAAGTATATTCATGTATAGTTTATGCAATTCCTTCTAGAAGGCCACCTTGTAAGGCAAACACTCTGCCCCATCCACAGTGCAGAGTAAGTTCACAGCGTTCACACAGGCTACCACAATGCTTACACAGATTCACACATTCATGTGTTTGTACACACTCACACATTCACCCAGGCTCATATGTATCTACACACTCACAGGCTCCCACACAGGCCCACACATATATTTACATACAATCATTCACATTAGCACACATGCTTGCATATTCGCATGCTCACAGATATGACCTCTAATACATGAGGATACACTCAAATGCATGCAGGCAACCATATACACATGCTTGGTACACTCACATGGGAACACACGCACATCCACACACAGGTTCTCACCCAAACATGATCACAGGCACAGACTGTGACCATGTGTCCAGTCAGTTCTGCAAAACTGAGATTACGCTGTGTGCTTCAAGTCACTCTACCCACCCCTGCTCCAGGCAACAACCACCCAGGCTGGGATCATCCATGTAGACTAAGCTAGGACTTGCCCTGTGCCCTATGGGCAACACATCACAGGTCAGACTTTCCAGAGCACTGACCCCTGTGGGCAGGCTACCTGAGTCAAGTCCTTCTCCTCCCTCCTCCTTCCTCCCTCCCCTCTCCCCGACCTAACAGTTGTGAATCAAATAGCAATCCACCATAGTTTAGAAAATTTAGCCATTGGGGACTAGAGAGATTGCTCAATGGTTAAAACGCACTGGCTGCTCTTCCAGAGTCCCAGCTTTGATCCCAGCATCCACAGCAGCTCACAATGCCTTTAACTGCAGCCCCCAAGAATTTGACAGTCTCTTCTGGCCTCCTCAGGCATCAGGCATGCAAGAGGTGCATCTACATGTATGTAGGCAGAATACATATACATAAAACTTAAAAATAAATATTTTTTAAATTTTAAAACAATTTAAAAAATAGTTAAATCATGACATTTGTAAAACATTCACCTATCCAGGCCAAAGAAAAACAAAGCCCTATGCTGCATAGTCTGAAGAAACTCTGCTGGGTGAACTGCTCCAAGCCACCCCAATGTTCCAGGCCTTAACCTCCTTTCCTGGGAAGAAGATGGGGAGCATCCAGCCAGGCCCTCTGTGGAGACAGGCCGTGCTTTCTCTGGACCCCAGCTGCTCCCTCTATTTTATTGTTTGGTTGGTTGGTTTTGGGGTTTAGGTTTTTTGTTTGTTTTTTAAGACAGGATTTCTGTGTAGTCCTAGCTGTCCTAGAACTCACTCTGTAGACTAAGCTGGCCTCAAACTCAGAGATCTGCCTTCCTCTGCCTCCCAAGTGTTGGGATCAAAGGTGTGAACCACCACTGCCAGGCTTGAGCCCCAACTTCTTTTTTTTTTTTTTTTTTTTCGAGACAGGGTTTCTCTGTGTAGTCTTGACTGTCCTGGAACTCACTCTGTAGACCAGGCTGGCCTGGAACTCAGAAATCCACTTGTCTCTACCTTCCAGAGCCCCAGCTTCTTAAACTGTAAGTCTTGATCCCATATGGGAACACACAACAAGCTGGAATCAATAGAAACTCAAATGTTGCATGAAGATGTCTGTCCCTGCTCACCCATGTTACATCATGAAGATTCACAGCTGCCTTAGTTCTGGACACACAGCAGACACACTGTACACACCATCATGCCACACAACTCCAACACACCTCAAACACCGCAGCTAGACTCAAGATCAGTGCATTTTGTGACCTGCCATGATTTTACTACACGCAACAAGTTTCCTGCTTTTATAGAGACATGCTGGTTTTGTTATTTAAAAAAACAAATTTTCGCTGGGTGGTGGTGGTGCATGCCTTTAATCCCAGCACTTGGGAGGCACAGGCAGGTGGATTTCTGAGTTCGAGGCCAGCCTGGTC
>NW_022196897.1:13936773-13971795 GCF_008632895.1 Mastomys coucha
AAAAAACAATCAAACAAACAAACAAAAATTTCTTTTTTCCTGTGATCATGCCTCAGTACATAAGTCTCAAATCAGTCCTCTTGGACTATTTTTCCCTTGAGTGTTTGATTTTTAAAACTGCTCTTTGAGTTGCTGACTTCAGTTTCACTTTAAAGAGTTCTTTTTTTTTTTTTTTAAAGATTTTATTTATTTATTATATGTAAGTACACTGTAGCTGTCTTCAGATCTCATTACAGATGGTTGTGAGCCACCATGTGGTTGCTGGGATTTGAACTCAGGACCTTCGGAAGAGCAGTCAGTGCTCTTAGCCGCTGAGCCATCTCACCAGCCCTAAAGGGGCTGGAGAGGTACTCAGTTGTTAAGAGCATTGGCTGCATTTCCAAAGGACCAGGTTCAGTTTTCAGCACCATACATGGTGACTCACGGGTGACCTGTTACGCCCTTACCCACCTTCTTCCAGCTTCATAGGAGCCAGGCATATATATGGTGCATATGCATACATGAGCATACATGGTACATATGCATACACGCAGGTAAAACACTTGCATATAAAATAAATTAAAAAAAAAACCTGTTAAGTGAACACTGGCTGGGGATTAGGACAGAATTTCCAACAATTTCTAAAATAGCCCTAAACACACACCTGACACATCAATCAACTCTGAAAAAACTCGAGGATGTTTGTGCACTCTTCAGTATCAAATATTCAGGAAAGATTTAATCCTTTATGCAAAATATGTAAGTAAATATGCATCCATTAGTATGCGAATGTGCTTTTGTTTTAGTAGATGGCTGCATCCCTGAATGAAAACAGTTTAAGACATTCCCCAGAGCTGGATGGTGGTGGCGCATGCCTTTAATCCCAGCACTTGGGAGGCAGAGGCAGGCAGATTTCTGAGTTTGAGGCCAGCCTGGTCTATAGAGTGAGTTCCAGGACATCCAGGGCTACACAGAGAAACCCTGTCTCAAAAAACAAAAACAAAAACAAAAACAAAAACAAAAACAAGACATTCCCCAGTAGAACAGGACCCTAGGCCAAGAAAGGTCAATCAATACTGGAGCCTCAGAATTCTGGAGCCAAGGCTAAGCCCAGCTGCTCTTCATCAGATATGGCTGTAGGGCCAGTGCCTGGACTTTCCCATCTGTAAGAGAGGGGACTGTACCTAATGGTGCCTCCTGACATAGCCAGAGACAGCTGCTGCCTTCACAGGCAGGTGGGAACACAGGCTGAATTCTGGAGTCTGGGGTGAGGTTTGACTGTGCTGAGCACATCCAGGCCACAGTAAGGATGAGGATGAACTTCCCGAGCATCTCAGCCCTACCCTTTGGTGATGCATCGAGCTGATCACGCTCTCTCTGCAAGGCACTGGGCCAGAGGCACCATGGAGGGAGGATGGCCCCACTGGCCTCCCTCACAGCCAGCCAGCCTTCCCATTAGCCCACCAGAGGAGTCCTGGTCGATAAATGGGTCCTGATGGGCACATTTTTTTCTTCTGCTGAACAGTTTAATGGCAATTAATTTTTTTATGGGAGGATTTTTAATCTGTGGAAATGGATGGAGTCCCCAAGTGCCCTGTCAAAGCTCCAGGCCGACCTAATCTATGATAAAAAATGCAAAGCAAGGTGATATAATCTGAAATTAAATATCGGGCTTCATTTTCCTTTGGCCCGGATGGATGAATATTTTATAACTATTGTGATTTAATTTTTTGTTAACTACAGCAAATTTCTAATTCATCCAATTCCCAAGTCCTGTAGCTCTGACCCCTGAACCCAAACTCATCTCTCCTTAGCCCAGCTGTGGCTTCGTCACTGACAGAAACTAATGGTCACTACCATCAGGGTGACACGGTGACTACGATGATGAATGCAGCTGGTGGCGCGCCCTCTGACCCCATGTCAGCCAGACGGCAGGTCATTTTTCAAGCAAGCCATTAAAACAAAACAACGGAAAGCTTCGGATGAGGGAGATGACGATTTGGAAGATGGCCATACTTTATGCATGTTCAGGGGATCTTCCAGAGTCGTCTTTGTAGTTTTCCTGTCTCTCAGTCTCGGATTCCAGAGGTGTTTGTCTTTCCTGACCTGTGTCACCTCTAGTCAGCTGGAAGACTCATGTCCACCCTCTGCTAAGCATAGTGTGTGCTAGGCAAAGACTCATTAGAAGACAGAGATTGCTTGGGAGCAAGGGAGGCAGGACACTGAACAGAAATGGAAGTGAGGTTGTGCACAGAGCACATGCTACCCATGCTGGTGGGTCCAGAATGGTGACCTCATGAGGTGGGGAAATTGAGGCAGAGAGAGTCCAAAAGGCAGCTTAAAAGTACTCCCAGATCCTGTGTGGCCTTTATGACCAGTCCTGCCCAAATAATCACAAGCCATCTCCCCACCTGGGGAGTCTTAGTGGCATTGCTGAGGTCAGGTTGGAGCAGGGAGCCTCAAAAAGGGCTCAGGCATGGTCTCAGAATACACCTGATGCTCTAGTAAGGAGCACAGGTCTAGAGCCAGATGGGTCAGGCCCAGCCCAAGTCTTTGCCTTTGTGGTCCTGAATGAGCTGCCAAGCCTCCCTGGGCCTCAGTTTTTATATCTACACAATGGGAGCCAAGCTACCTCACTCCCAGCACACCTCAAAGACAGTCTAGACTCTGCTTGACTCTCTCCCAACAATCTCAAAATACTCACATCTGGCCTTCCTTTGGGGGTCCATGGATCCAGCTAGATGGAGGGACCTCTTTGGTTCACCCCACAAGCTATAGAAGCAGCAGTCTATATAGAGACTAGGAGTCTGGGATTCTGTAATGATCCAAGTTCAGGAAAGGGGGCATCCTAGATCAAAGCTGATCACCCTCAGGGTCACTAACTAGATCCCCTGAAGACCTGCCATAAAACTGACAGCCACATAGGCCAGGGTAGAGCACTTTCAGACAGCTCACAGAGCCACAGAGATTTAGGTACCACCAAGCATGCTTCCACCTGTAATCCTTGATCCCAAGTTAGGAAGGCACACCTTTTTCCAGGCTACCTGGGAGGGCAGCAAAGCAGCAACACACCTCAGACAAGAAGAAAGGCAGGGGTACCACGTTACTCAGTGTTCCCAGCATGCCACTGTTTGGATGAACAATGGGCTGAGAACATGAGGAGCTTGGCCAGATGGCTTTATGCCATTCCAGTCTGCAGGGGCATAAGGACAGCTCACATCACTTGGGGAGTTACAGACTTCCATTTCATGGCAAGGAACCTTCAGATCCCAGGGCCCCAAACTCCTCATATACAGCAAACCAGGTGGCCCCTGGTAGCCAATGTCCCCAGCATAGAGTTAAGAGCAATGTGTCACCCTCACCAGCTAGACTCACAGACTCTGGGGTCTGAAGTATCAAACCTCACCTCTGCTTGTGGCAGTCCTGCGGAGAATAGATGACTTTGAGATCTCTCTTTTGCAAGAAGCATTTTTGACCCTCTTGAAGTTTGTTCTTGGAACTGGGAGAAGAAATGGAGAGAGAGGAAGGGAGAGAATCTTAATCAGACAACATTTTGTAAGTAGGCAATATACTCACCTTGACACTAGGGCCTGGGTTTGCATTTGCTGAGCAAATAAATAACTGAATGAGCCAAGCCCCAAGGGAATCCAAGTATAACATCATTGCCCTGGACATAGCTCCCACCAGGGAAGGAGGATGGATGGAGGCTGGAGCTAAAGGGTCCAGTCTCTAACTGACAATTATGATGACATCACTCTGATGGGAGAGCCCCTTCAATATCCCACAGCAAGTTCACTGACTAACTAGGGTCAAATCGTCTGTTTGGGAGACTGAAGCAGGAAGATCTAGAGTTCAAGGCCAACCTGAGCTGTATAGTAAGGTCCTGCTTAAAAAAGAAAGAGGAAGAGAAGAGGAAGAAGAGAAGTGGTGGAGAATCGGAGGTAGGAGGACATGTTCTGTGGGACTCCAGTCATGTGACATTCCCAGCATCATCAGATCCACAGAGACGGGAAGTAGGGTAGTGGGTACAAGGCTTTCTTGCTTATCCTATCCTGCTTCCAGAGGAACAGGGAAGAATATGTACCAGCCAAGAGCTGGGAACCTGGGAGGGTTGTGGCTTCTGCATTCTGAACCTGACCTGTGGCCCAGTGGCCACACTCGTGGTAGAGAAAGGATGCCGGGTTATCAGACAAGCTGAAAGGACAGGATCTCAAGGAAGGCAAAAGAGAAGACAGTACTAGGCCAAAGAAGGTTCTGTCTGGCCTATCCATCAGACAGCTTGTGACCCTGCCTACCATTGGCTCACGTGGCAGGGCATGCCCCTGTTATCTGCTGTCCAATGGGTGTCAACTGAACAGCCTTCATATCTCTCTAGGGACCTGCCTCTTACCACTTCCTCCTTCCATGAAAAACCCTCCTATTCCCAAATTGTACAGGGTCTCCATGATCTGAGGAAATCCCAAAGTACTTGTTTTCATATGCTTCTCCTCCCCTCCCTTGCATCTCCAAAACCTCCTAATTGTCTGCACAACCTGAGTCTCTAACATGCAGTCTAACTGGCAACATGTGAGCCCAAAGTCCTTACAGAGATGAGGCTCCTGCCACCGCTCCATACCCCTTTATTATTGACCAGAAAGTGAGCAAAATCATAGCTGTCAAGATCTAAAAGTCTTCTGACTCTCCTCTCGTCATTCAGCACCCCTGGGCCAGTCAAGGATAACTTGAGTACTGCCTTCCATCTACAAAGTGGAATAAGGAACCTCAAGTCTGGCAGGGATCTAGAGGTGTGGGTTCAGAACAGGCTGGCCTACAAGGATGTGGGAAGGGCCTGGGCCTGACCTTCTCTACAGAAGACGTCTCTGCTTTACATTCCTACTTTGACTCCTTCTCTTGAGAGGCATAGCATGAGAACCCAGGCTCCTAGGAAATCCCTGCATGACCCCTTCCTAGCCAGTGTCCTTATTAGAATCAGGGTCCAACCCAGAGCCACTCACCTGAGGTATGATGCTGGGGAAACTTTGAGAGCTCCCGTCTCAAGCTGAGAGATGCCCTGTCTTTGCCTCTATGCTCAGCTGTACGAAGAATGCCTGATCCTGGAGATGAATCAAAAGAAGAGACAAATACATAGTGAAATAATTTCCAGTTTAGAACCCCTGGAAACCTTCAAACTGTTCTTTCACTCAACACCACAAGCCAGAAAACACATCCCACAAGGCCATCAGAACACATACCATTGTCATTTAAAAGTCACACAAAACCAACACAAACATCTACAAACAAAGCCATCTGTCTCACAGGTACAATTTCTCCTTTGTATACAGTCTAAGATCCAGGTTCAGGGAATGATGCCACTCACAGTGGCCACCTGATTAATATAATCAAGATAATCCTGGGGCCAACAAGATGGCTCAGCAGGTAAAACCACATGGCTATGTAAGCTTGGTGACCTGAGTTCAATCCCTAGAACCCACATAAAGATGGAAGGAAAGAACCAATGTTACAAAGTTGCCCTCTGACGTCCACTTGCAATAGCACATGTGCCCACTACACACACACACACACACACACACACACACACACACACACACACACACATTGTATCTTGGAAAAACCAAACGTTCTGCCTTGCATCTCTGAGGAAAACTTGACCGGGTCTTTTAGCAATTCCAAAGTTCTTCAAGCTTCTTGGAGATGGGCTAAGTGGATTTTGCACCAAGACAAGCCTTTAGTGTCGAGGGCAGAATGGTATGGTTTTGACATTAAAAGGTCTCAAAGGCTCCTGTGTTGAAGGCTTGATCCCAGATGGTGATGCTACATGAGGTGACCAGATACTAAGTCTAGGAATGAGTCAAGCCATTGATGGGTTTCTGGCTGAGGGCTAGGGATCCTGACAGGAGGAAGGTAACAGCTTATCTCTTGATCCTTCCTATCTGTCTCTCTGCTTCCTGTTCACCGTGTGGCGTGCAGGTTGGCTCCACCATGCCCTTATACCAGGAAGCTCTGCCTTACTGCAGGCCTCTGAACCATGAGCCAAAGAAAATCCTTCCTCTTCTAGGTTATTCTTCTCAGATATTTTTCTCAGGTACTTTGTAATGGTGGTATACTAACACAGGGACAAACTTCAGAAAACTGACCAGGGCAATGTGCTGGGAAAGGCTCATGGGAGCTAGTGATGATTTTGTTTCATCAGATACAAATATGTTTCTATTTTTGAAAGAGAGTCACAGAACAAGTCCCATGGGATCCCATTTCTATGAGGTGCCCAGAGTCATCAAACCCACAGGGACAAGAGGGACTGGGGAGGGGGAGGCTGTTGGGGTGAAGGTGAAGGATGGGACTTTTGGAGAAGGATGGTAGTAATGGCTGCATAACAAGGACTGGCTGCCTGAAATAAACAGAACATTTTTAAATGGTAGAGATGGGACTGGTGAAATGGCTCAGCAAGTAAAGGGGCTTGCTGCCAAGGCTCACATCTTGAGTTTGATCCCCAGGACCTACACGGTGAAAGGAGAGAATCTGACTCCTGCAAGCCATCCTCTGACCCCCCACAACTAGGCTGTGGCAATGCTCCCCACATACAGATACATATATGCAGAAATAGATAAATATGATACATTTTAAACAGTAGAGATGACTAATTTTATGTTATGTATTTTACCATGGCTTTTTAAAAAAGAAGCTGTTGCCTTACAAAACAGATCCCTTCCTCCTTAGAAAAATACTTAGGCAGCTGCCTAGCTTCCAGAATCTCTAACAGGAAGCTCTTCAGGTATTTGTTTAAGTGACACCCACCCTTCCCATTCCAGAAAACAGAACCTTTCTTGCTTACGGGTGGCAGGCAGGCCTTCTAAATCCCACACTGGCTCTGCTCGTTACACCTGACAGTGTCCAGGCATGCTTAAACGGTCCCTAAGGCTTCAGGGACAAACAGTAAGTCCCTTGTACAACGCCACAGGCCCTCTGGGCCTCTGACTTCCATGGCACCATCCCTCTCAATCTCATTGAATCCTAAACTCAGCTCAGAAGCCCCACCCCCAAGCTACACTGCTCTCCCAATCCTCAAACCCTTTGGGGGCCATACACACATAACCTTACTACTTGCCCTCCACTTTCCCCATAGCTATGGCCCACACCTGCTGGGCAAAGCAACCACTGACCTGGGAAAGTGGGCACTGGAAGAGCATTTGTCACCTTGGGGGTCTTCTGCTGTAGCATTGTCGAGTTTTTGTAGAGGCATGAGGCACTAGAGAGGGCAGAGGTGCCCAGGGAGGCACAGCTAGCCTGACATTGTGCCTGGGCTCGGATCTTGTCCCTCAACTGCTCCAGACGAGCGTTACTCTTCCTGGGCTGGCGCTGGGGCCCCAATACCAGGGGTGACCTTTCCTTCCAGGGCCCATGGAAGAGTGTGCATGATTCATGTCCCCCTGAGGAGCCAGACATTCTGCCGGATGACACTGAGCTGTCCACGTCCCTGGTGTCCAAGCATGGAGACCACATAGGCAGGCTGCAGGCCTTCATGTAGGGACTTGGCTCCTTGATATTATCAGACCAGGCCACATAGGGAACTGTTTGAGGTGGACTCAGCTGCTGGGAGAGGACAGGCCACCTCAACGTTGTAGCCAGAAGCTTGTCCTTGGCTGCATGTGGATCGAACACTTCATCCCTTGGAGAGAAGGGCAACACAGCTGGTCAGAGCTCAGCATCTCATATGAATGGAGTCCTATAATCCCTAACACCCTTTTCTCCCTGTTTCTACCTCACAGCCTAAGACACGAGGGACCAGAAAATGCCTCTGACACATGGGCATCCCCTGACATTCTCCCTCAGACACTAACTACAACCTTTTAAGGTAGGTACCATGATCAGTTTAATTCATGCACAAGAAAACTGAGGCTAGAGTAGCCAGGTCAAAATCAAAGGCACAAGCAAGTTTTGGCAAGGGACCCACACATTCTACCTCTGTATCTTCCTACCTCCCACAAACAAGCTGCTCCTGGGGAAAGGTAATCACAAGACCACTAGCATTGCTGGTGCTCTTGTCCTGTCTACCCAAACGCTACCTGGGCTTGGTGCTGTCTCGACCAGCCATTCTCCCCATGGCCTTAAGGGAGTAGAGGCCTTCTTGCTGGTCTCCCCTGGAACAGTTCTGCAAAGTTGCCTTTAAGGAGGTGGGCAGTACACCCATGAGCGGGGTTGTCATTACAGCTGAGATAGGAGAGTACAGATGGCAAGCCACACCACCTGGGGCCCTGGGTCTAACAGTATAATCACATGGTAGTCTGCAGGTCTACCACACAGCACCCATCAGGGACTGGCCACTGCCTTGCTCTGGATACTGTCCAGCGTTGGTCCCCTGACGCTGAGGACAGTCATTGAAGGAGGGTAGGGACAATGAGTACTAGTCTTGGGTAGACAATGGCTGTGGGATTTCCTGGTGAGCTGCTTGTCATGGGGTGGGAGAGAATTCTAGGTGGCCCATGACAGCATAATAACCCCGTGTCACTGAGTGATAGCCTGTGGCTTCAACTACTCATGGCTCTAGCTAGTAGCCAGCTGCCCCTGACACTCTAGGGAGCACACACTCAACAGAGACTTCTGGAAGTCAATATGATGGGAAGAATAGGAGTTCTGGTCAGGAATCCCTGTGGTCAGCACAATTCCAAGGACAAAAGACTCAAATCCCAGCTCTAAGCAGGATAACCTTGGACACTAGAGACTACACCCCACCCTGAGGACTGTGAGCACCTCATAAGCCCTCTGCGGTCTTGCCTCCGCCCTGTTGGCTGGGAAGCTAAGGTGTGGACAGGATCAGAACCCTACCTCGCTTGAAGCTTTTCTTCCCAAGAGAACAGAAGACCAGGCAGCACGAAGAAGACCTAAGACTTGATTTTTTTTTCTTTTCCTAATGGCACTAGAGATGGTTTACAGGGCTTGCATATGTCAGGTGAGCCTCTTATCACTGAGCTAGCTAGCCTTCATTCTTGAGGCTGTTTCTAAAGGGTCTGATCTAGGGAAGGGACATGAATCCCTGGAGATAATAATCCAAGGACAGACTTCCTGAGTGTGAGAGGAGACTACTTTTATGTCACCAGCTCCTAGTCTCTCCCTCAGAGCCAGGACATTCTAGTACAGAATAGGTAGGATCCAGAGTCAAGTTTCAGGACCCTGGGCACATCTGGTGCCAACTTTTCTGTCTACCACTTTCCCCATGACTGAGGGAGAAGAGGCCTTCCAATTGGCTGTCCCTGGGGCACCCTTAGGGAAGTGGGCAGCATGCCCATCATGGGGATCTGACTTTGCTGTGGGGCCGAGGCAGGAGGATGTGGAAGGTGAGCTCTGCCACCTGGGGGCCAAGGTGAACTAGTATAGCCATGTGTGTGTTCCTCTTGGCAATAGTAACTGCATGGTTCTGCCTGACTGCCGTAGCCTAGATCAGCCCTGCTGGGGCTCATCTACTCCCATGGTCCTGGAGCAGACCCCACTCATATGTTCCCTAATGGCCTCAGTGGTCTCTGTAAGCGAACTGCAGGATGGCATCAAGTATATTTAGTTGTCTAGAAAAAAGCACAGGCCTTCTAGATCCCCAGACATGCTCCAAAGATGGCATGTACCTCCTAAGACGAGACAGCCAGTTAGGCTTATACCAGACTAAGTCAAGACATGAGGAAGCTGGATCACTCCACTCTGGGGTCTTAAGAGATCTCTGCTTCAGACTTCTCTGCTCTAGAGATCCTCCCCAGAACATCCTTGATGGTCTTTGCTCCCCTGTCTCCCACCCTGCTGCCTGCAAGATAGGGGTCAGCCCTGGAGTACCAGGCCTATTCAATCTTCCAGGATTTGGACCTTTATTGGGGAATGGTTTCCTCCAAGACTGAAACATTCCAAACTAAAGGGAGGCTCTTAAAACAAGGAGGTGAACAACTCAAAAATGCTTCAGGAAGTCCCTGAAATTGAAATTTACTCAGTGGTCCAGGAGGCAATAAAGACTGTGGAGAGTCACTGTCAGAGAAGCAAAGCACACTGAAACCAAACCAACTTCCTGGGAGAAGCAGAAACCAGTCGAGCAGCCTAGAAGAGTTTTAGACCAGAGGACACTCTCTGACCTGTTGAGTTGCCTGCAGACTGTACAGTTGCTCCAGATTCCCAGCTCTATGAACTGTCACCCATGCCGGGGCGGACCTTGGTCATGCAGCTGTCTTTGAGTCATTTCTGCTCCTGTAAGTGACCCCTCACTCACATTCCTGTAACTGACTTCAATAAAGCTCACTGGTTCACCAAGTTAGACTTCTGTGGTGTCCCTACTTTGAGTCAGTCATGGTCTATCTATCTGGAGTGAGTAGAGAGGTGTGCTGCATATCCCTAGGAAACATTTTTTTTTTTTGTCACACAACAACTTGGAATAACGGTTACCTTTGGCATGAAGGAGCTGATGAGGTCCTGTTAATGTTCTCCTAGTGGCGGATGAACAGGGTGGTTCTGAGAAGGGGAGACAGAATTTCCTCCCTGGCTAGCAGCCCTGTTTCTCACCCACAGGAAGCTGCTTAGGGGCTGAGCTGTCTCCACCAACTGGAGCTTGACTTGTCTGGAAAAAAAAAAAAAAGTCCCACCATAAACAAAACAGATTAGCCAGAGCCAATGCATGGATGTCGCTTTGAACTGAGTAATTACAACAAATGCCTGACGAACAGAAAAATAATACCCAGCATGCAGAGCAAAAGCAGCACACTGAAAAATGGCTCCCACACATCCTGTCTGCTGCCACCATCCTCCAGGCTGGGAGTTCCTATGCCACCCCACAAGCTTGGCATTCTGCCCTTCCTTGTATCTTTCAGCCTTGACATACAACAGCTCAGTGAAGACTGTCGCCATGTCCTTTCTCACAGTCCAGGCTCACCAGAGGCTTCAGCTGCAGCTCCAAATTGGACCATAAGCTAACCTCTGCTGATACCCAGTCCACAGCAGGATAAAATCTACCGACTGCCCACCCTGCCCTAGGACTGCCACAGCAGCTGGCACGACCAAACTCTGCACTGTGTCTGCCACAGGGTAGATAGGAGCAAGGCTCCATGGCCTCTGGGCAGACTATAGCCCAGACCATGAAAAAGAGCACGCATGCCCCATTCAGGCCAGGCAGCATATCAGCCAACCTGAAAACTCATTGCAAGGCTGTAAAGGTCTGAGCCCCTCAGGACCCTGCTCCTCGGGCTCCTGACCTACCACCCTCTTTGTCTCCATAGGTATAAGGCAGCAGCTTAGCTTCAGAGGCCACACATGCCCCCATTCATCCTGCCTCCTCCTTCACTGCTCATGGGAGGGTAGTCTTCTACCATCCTACTGTGTGACTAGGATCCCCATACTGATCCCACATTGGTGGTACCTACCAGATTCCCTCTGCCTTCCTCAAAGAGCAGGGCCCCCACAGGGTTGTGTATAGCCTTGCTAGCAGCTAGTACTGGCCATATCCCTCTCATAGCATTCACAGAGACCCCTGAAAGGCTGGGGACTATGTTAACCACTGGCAGCCTTGACCTTGTGTCATGCCTTGACAGCCCTATAAAGCCCACTGACCAGAGGGACTAAGTCACATGTCTAAGGTCCTGACAGGTCATATCCAGAATTCCAAATCCTCTCTACCATTTGTCATACCCCTGCAGCCAGCAGCAGCCACCTGAGGGTCCTTGGGACCATGTAGGATTTCACCTAAGGGACAGTTCATCAGGAAAAGGATAGGAGGAAAATCCAGAAGAATAGTCACATGTCATCTGTCCAGCAGAAAGAGGACTCTGGTCAGTGACCTCAGGAAAGTTCATTCAGAACCCTGGGCCTCTGTCTGCTCCTTAGTAGAGTGGACAGAGCCTTCCCAGGGCTCCTGGGAGGTCAGAAGTGCAGAGATTACAAGGTGCTCACCTGGCTGGGCTTAGAATTTTTATCTGTCTGTCTTTCTGTCTATGCATGTCAGAGCCCAGACCACTGTCCAGTTCCTCCATGGACCACCTAGGACCATGAGTGACAGTTACCGTTACCCGGACAGCCAGCGTAGCCAAGAGGCACCTCCCCTCAGGCCCCTGCAGGCTTTAGCCAACAGCATATGCTATGTTTAGGCTACAGTCTGGGTGGGCAGGTGGCAGCGCACAGGGAGGGGCTTTCTTCTGGAAGCCTGCAATGACTCTAATTAGCCCCATTGTTTATTTCTCACCGCCTCCTTGCTGGAAAAGAAAAACCCAGAGCAGACTGGGGCAGTCAGTGAACCGTGAAGGGGGAGCAGGGCATCACACCCATCACCGTGGAGCGCTCTAGAGCTTGATCTCAGTGTACTCCACAGCAACAGTGATTCAGGTCTGGCGTCCTAACGTTGGCATGGTACCCAACCGCCAACAAGACCGCCCAGACTGCAGCCTGATCAGCATCTCCAGCTGCCACAGTCCTACCCTGAACACACCATAATATTGACAGCCAGGAAAAGGAGCAGGGTCTCTGGCTTCTAACAAAAGCACCCTGGCTCCACAGACCAAAGCAGGTCACAGCTGGGAATAACCAGCAGATGGCAGGGACACCCTGGGTATAAAGCACAAATCTCATGACACACAACATACACATCATACACATAGCACACAGAAACACACACACACAGACACGCACGCACACACACACACACACACACACACACACACCCCTGCAACACAGGTCCAGCCAGCTCTGTGGCTAAGGGTTTTGATTTGGGTGCACTTCTAAATCTTGTGAGCCTATCTTTCTATCTCCACAGTCAGTTCCAACTGTCTGCTCTCTAGGGAAGCTGACTGATGCCTCTGGCTGATCTGAGCCCCAGGGAACAATGGCCACACAGAGGTAGCAGATGCAAGTGTGCCCAACACAATAGAAGCGATTTGGGAAGAATGGTACCATGCAGGGAGCCAGATGCAAGTGCTGAAAGAGTGGAGATGAAGCAGAGAAGTGGAGCGGACAAATGCCTGTCTTCTCCTCAGAGGAGGTGGCAGGAAATGCAGGCACAGATGCAGGGAGTGCCTCTCCAAGCCAACAACAACTCGGCTCCTGCAAAGCTCCTCCCTCTGCCAAGTAACCAAGAACTGTGACACAACAGCCCAATAAACTTTGGGAGACACTGTCCCTGCCCCACTAAGGTCCCCAGCAAGCCGGGGACCCATGCTGTCAGAGTGAAGGCAACAAGAAGAAACCCCCAACCCACTACTAGTGCAAGCCTCAACAGGAGGCAAAGGCCTGCCAGCCCTTTCTATTGTCGTCCCCGCCATCCCCTCCATAGCCAACAACAGCAGTCCCTGCTGAATAGGCTCTGGTAGTCCTCGTTTCTGTAGACAACAGTTCTTAGTAGGCCACCACCTGGGGCATTCAGACCGTTGCCAGAATATCACCAAGCTCTGGCTCCTTGCCGGAAGCCATGAGCAAAGCACTGGCACCACAGTCCTGAAAGGAAGAGCAATGATTCACCTCCAGCCTCCTGGAACCTGAAGCCTTCTGAGTTCTGCTCCTAGGGGCTTGCAATATGCCAGCTCCTGGCCAGGGAACATCCATCGGAAAGGAGCCCGTGGGCACCCCCTCCCTGAAGGGTTCAGAACACAGATCTGATAAGCACCAGCTCTGGGTTTCCACAGCTGCCTTAGCCCTTAACACAGACAACCCCTCCAGGGGCAGGGGGCATTCCAGCAGGACTATCGGCCAAGTGGCAGTGCCTACAGCCCTCCAGCGGACACTGCAATCTAGGGCAGGGGATTCCTAACAGTGGGGCAAGATGGCTCCAACTCCACAAAGCTAAGAAGCCTAACTCTTCTCCTGTCCACCTCTCCCTTGTCACCCTCTCCGGTACTCTGCTGTTGGATTGCCCCGCCCCCTAGAGACTAAGGGAAGTCTCCCCTAGCCGGAAGACTGGGCTAGGACCCTCTCCCAGGTACTCACTCACTGGAAGGGCAGCTGGGAAGGGCAGGAGCCTAGGAGCAGGAGTGTGGGTGGGTATCTAAGAACTCGGCTGGAGTCAGGGAGGGAGGCGGACTTGTACAAGGGTTGCCAGAGAAACCCTGGCTCCTCCCCCCAATCCCTGCTTAGCACCTGGGAGACTGAGCGCCAGGGCCTTATCTGTACAGCTGCCCCGTGGGGGCTTGTAGGCAGAGTAGAGCGGGGTATACCTGACCCCTGGAGGTGAGGAAAGACAGAGAGGTTGAATAAGGCAAGGAAGGGTGTGTGCACACACCTGAGGCAGCTCCACCCTCTCTGCTCCCCACCCCAAGGTTGTGCTGATTTATCTTCAGCCTGGCCCAGAGCTCTCCCCAGGTCCTGATGCTGACTCAGCTCATGGCTGCTTCACGATGCCTGCTGCAGGCATGCTCCAAGCTCTTGATTGGGCGGCAGCAGCCAGAACATTTGAAACCCTTCGGGATCCCAGAATGCCAACAGGCAGTTTCTGAAACATGGATTCAGGCAGACTGTGCAACAGAACCAAACCCTGGAGAGAAGCCAGGAGACTTTTCACAGTTAGACATGACCCAAGGTCCCTCTGGTAATACCAAACTCAAAGCCTGAAAAGCCACTACTGTAGCTGGAATGGGAATCCTTGGGACAGTGACAGGAGGCTGTGGGGATAGTAGGATGTTGGGCTCAGGCCCTGCCCAAACCCTGCCACTTTAAGCAGCACATGTTGGGTCTTTGAAGTAAAGGACCCACATGTTTCCAGGGCTGTGACATTTGAACTTTCCACTGGGGTGCTAATGTGTAAGACAAAGCTGTTACTCAGATTTCCTTCTCCTGTTCCTTAGACACCAGACGGCAGTGGTGACGGTCCTCTCCTGCTGCAACCTCCGGTGATACCAGCAGGTGGTGCCCTCTCCCCAAGCTGTTTGTGAAGTGACTCTATTGGAGATGCCACCGAAGGATACAGAGCACCCTTGCCACCCAAAAAGCACTCCAGAAAAAAAATTTTTTTTTATCAAGAAATTTCTCAGCTCGGGGCAGTGTGGTGGCAGCCATAATCCCAGCACTTGGGAGACCCGGGAGAGAAAAGCAGGTGGATCTGTGAGTTCAAGGCCAGCATGGTCTACAAAGCGAGTTCTAGGACAGCCAGGGCTACACAGAGAAACCCTGTCTCAAAAGAAAGAAAGGAAGAAGGAAAGAAAGAAAGAAAGAAAGAAAGAAAGGAAGGAAGGAAGGAAGGAAGGAAGAAAGGAAGGAAGGAAGGAAGGAAGGAAGAAAAGAGAAAGAAATTCCTTTAGGTATTCAAGTGAATATGGTTTGGGGCAAAGACTAGAAGACAGCCTTGCTCCTGAGACACACAGGGCACTCCTTCTCCCTTAACAGAACTGTGGCGGTGAGGCAGGTAGGGACTCACTGGGTCCTTGGGGGAGGGAATTCAATGCTGTCCTAGGCATAGCTTCTCCATCTGCAGCAAAGCCACATTCAAGGGCTCCTGCCCTAGGCAGGCAAGCCTGGAAGGGTGGCTTCTGTAGTCTAGAGTTCTGGGGACCTGCAAAGGGTCACCAGTCATTATCTATATACTCAGTGAGGGCCAAGACTTGGACCCAACATCTAGCACCATCTAGCACCTGACCCAAAGGCTAAGCCGAGAGGCTTGCAGAAGGGTCCAGTGTAACCCCTGGGAAACTGGTCCTGGGTCTAAAAGAAAGCAAAGTGAGCAAATAATGAGGAGCAGCAAGCCAGCAAGCAGACCTTCCATGGCCTCTGCACCAGCTCCTGCCTCAAGGTTCCCACACAGTTTGAGTTCCTGCCTTGGTTTCCCTTAAAGGTCTGTGATTCAGGATATATCAGCCAAATAAACCCCTTTCTCCCTAAGTTGCTTTTGGCCATGATGTCTCATCACAGCAATAGAAACCCTAACTAAGACAGAGGTCGATCTGTGAGGTACCAAAATTCCTGAGAGAGACCCTGGGTCATACCCCACCAGCAACAACATCCTCATCCTGGATGAAGTCCCAAGGCAGCAAAACAAGATGGAGGTGCCTCTCAAGGGGTTGTCTGGGTTCCCTGAGGCTCATCTGCAGTGCCAGCTTAGCCCCTGCCTCACTTCCAGAAAGTGCTGGCCTTTACACCATGTGAGTGCCAAAACTTTCCCTGGAGTGGATAGATGAAACACACATGCTCCGTGTCACATCAAAGTGCGGACACCACCAAAATCCAGATTAGTAAACCAATGAGTTTTGGGGTTACTTACATGAGGGGTTATTTATAGAAGCAGAAATGACTCAAAGACAGCTGCGTCACCAAGACCCACCTCACCACTGGTGACAGCCCACAAAGCTGGGAAACCTAGAGCAACTGCACAGCCTGCAGGCAGCTCAACAGGTTGGAAAGTGACTCAGTTTACACCTCTTCCAGGCAGTTGCACAGGCCTCAAGTCTTTACCACTTGGGTCCTCTGAGAGGGATTCTTAACTTTTGTTGCTTTCTCTAGCAGGAGGAGGGCCTAGTGAATCTGGTTAGTTTCAGGGACTTCCTGGAGCTACTTTGAATTGTTTACCTTCCTGTTTAGGGTGATTCCTATAGGATGGAATGTCTCAATCTGGGAGGAGATTGTTATACAACATGCCAGCTTTGCAGCTGGGCCACTGAATACTTGAGAACAATGCTGGAGTTGTCCAGTGGCTATTTCCATGTCACAGGCACTGGACAGGTAAGGAATGAGACCATACAGATCTTTGCCAAAGTCAAGAGGGCTTCAAGTTCAAAAGAAAAACAAGAGGGTTTTTTTTAAAAAGACTTATTTTTTGTTTATGTGCATGAAGTTTTTACATCCATACATGTATGTGAACCATATGCATGCCTGTTGGATCCCTTAAAACTAGAGTTATGAATGAACAGTTGTGAGCCATCATGTGAGTGTTGGGAATAGAACCCAGGTCCTCTGCTAGGCAGTGGTGGCACACACCTTTAATCCCAGCACCTTGGAGGCAGAGCCAGGTGGATTTCTGAGTTCAAGGCCAGCCTGGTCTACAGAGTGAGTTCCAGGACAGTCAGAGCTACACAAACCACTGAGCCATCTGTCCAGCTCCACAAAAGTTAATTCTTTTCATCGACAGGTAATATACCCAAACTACTTTGTCTCCTAAGCTTTAAAAGAACTCCCGTCTTATAGCCACCTGTCTCTGCTGCTTTGTCTCTGATCTGCAGCTGCAGGGGCATGGCTGTCCCTGTGGGGAACAAGAAGCCAGGACAGAGTAGGTGTGAGCCTGACTCTCTACACACAGTCAATACCTTCTTCTCCTGAGCAGGAGTGCAGAGGCTCCAGGCATCTTCTCTGATGCTGAGTCCGAGGACTGGCTCCCAGAATGCTTTGATGCCAGGGCACTTCACAGGCTTTTGTGACTTTAAGGCTTCAATAGACCAAAGAAAGATCCCAGAAAGCCCAGTTTGGAAAACAAACGAATTTACTGAGCTTAATTTCAGAAGTGTGAGTGACTTGTGAGCAGGTGTACTTCCGAAGAGGTCCTTCTTGAGTTATACTAACCTACAAGACCACATGTGCCGGGCAGTGGTGGCACATGCCTTTAATCCCAGCACTTGGTAGGCAGAGCCAGGTGGATTTCTGAGTTCAAGGCCAGCTTGGTCTACAGAGTGAGTTCCAGGACAGCCAGAGATATACAGAGAAACCTTGTCTTGGAAAAAGAAAAAAAAAAAAAGACCACATGCAACCTCAGAGGGAGGAAGTGGTAGCCTGAGTCTCATGTGAAGGTCTCGTGGCCCTCCTCTGTCCTTCCACAATGGATTATTAGCAGCCTGATCACCACAGACCTACTAACTAACTATACTGTTTATTTCACTTCTGTAACTGGGTCAGAATCTCCTATGGGTCACAGCACTACTGCTTTATAGTGATGATGATCATCAAGCTTCAAGGAAACAGCCATGCCACAGCTCCCACCCAGCTACCCATTTCCATGTTCATGCATAACTGTCTTCTCCAAGTCTGCTATTGAACTCCCTTCCCTACACTCTCCTGCTATATGGATCAGGTTCCAAAGTCCACAGGGTGTTAGACTCATGGGGCTTCTAATACTACAGAATCTTCTGATTTGCTCCACACTGAATTGTAGCCCTCTACTCCAGACATTGCACCTCGAGATCTTATTGTGCTATTTGTCCTGGAGGCCCCCATACTTCCCAGAAAGAGCCTGCTACTTCCTTTGCCTTCTCTCTTTCTAGTTGGCCTCTTTAGGATTAGCGGAACATATTCTGCTAGTGGCTTCATGAGAATGGAAATTTTTCTGAGGTTTTTGTCCCATTCTCCATTAGTGCATTAAAGAAGTTAGTTTGTCTAGGTATAGAATTCTGGGACATGAAGGCATTTCATGTGGTCTTCCAGCACCTAGGATGTCTTTTGAGAAGTCTAAAGCATATATAGATCCAAAGTCCAGGAAAGCTGGACTTAGTGGTACACACTTGTAATCCCAGCACTTGAGAGACAAAGCAAGAAAATTGCTGCAAGCTCAAGGCCAGCCTGATCTACATAGTATGTTCTAGCCCACAGTGTAAAAACCTGTCTCAAAAAAAGGGTTAGGGAAAGCCTGTGTAAAATTTATACAGGTCACATGGATGGCAATCATCGGGACCTTAGCATTTCTAACAAGTTGTGTACATACAATGGTGAAGATGAGAAGACCCTAACATGACATAGGAGATACTTTTCTGCCAAAAGCCATGTTGCCAATGTCATACTTAAGGACTGGGACCAAAAGGTCTAGCCCATGAAGGCATGGAGATGGCTAATCCCTCCATGGGCGCCCTTGCAGTTGGCTTACTCATAGTGTAAGTACTCATGTTTGCTCTTAGAGGTAGGAATCATGGCATGACTGCAGCAAGGGCTTAAAGGGAGCCTGCAGAGGCAAATTCCACTGTGGTGGTTTGAATAAAAATGGCCCTCATAAACCCATAGGGAGTACTATTAGGAGGTGTGACCTTGTTGGAGTAGGTGTGGTCTTATTGGAGAAAGTTTGTCACCAAGTGCTGGCTTTGAGGCCTCAGATACTCAAGCCACACCCACTGTGGCATTCTCTTCCTGTTGCCTGCTGATTTGGATATAGAGCTCTCAGACCCTCCAGCACCGTGTATGTCTGTCTGCTGCCATGCTTCCCACCATGATGATAATGGACTAAACCTCTGAAACTGTAATCCAGCTCCAATTAAATGTTTCCCTTTATACTACTAGAGACCTTAACTAAGACACCTACCCAGCCAAAATATTGAAACACAACCAACCTGTGTTGTTGAGCTGGGATGGTGGAGACTGTCTCCATCTCAAGGACTTGAGGATACGGTACATTATCTCCCTTCACCTCTAATCACCTTCATCTCTATCACCAATCCTGCCCCCGCCAGAGCAGGGCAGGCTGGAGAGTGACAGAGAATGCTGCCCAGCAGTCAGATCATATCCTCCAGGCTGATGCCACTATGCTGCTCAGGTTGACATGGCTCCAAGGCATCCTCCAAGCTATGATATGTGCTTGGTCCATCTAGCACACTGCATTCAAAACATGCCACTGCATGCAGCTGTGGTATATATGGCCCTGCCCAGAACTAAGCTCTATTCTCCTGCCCTACCCCTATAGGCATTCTCCTAAGTCACATCCATTGGCTTCCACAGTGAGCAATGCTGCTGGACCAGTTGGGCAAAGAGGCCCCAATGAAATGCATACACCAAGAGGGTGGTGGCATCAGGTGACAGATCCATGTTTGACACTTGCCTAGCTGTGATTCTGAGGCCCTATCCTTAACAATTCCAGAGCCAATGGTCAGAAGTCTTGCTAGGTGTCCCCTTTCCAGCAGAAGTCACCTGCTATGGTGACAGAGGAGATTGGAATCTGATGACCTGCTCAGGCTACAGAGGCAGTACAATCCACACTAGTGACATGCTCTGACAATTAGCAGCGTGACAGAGCCTTACAGCTTTGAGCATGACCTGGCACAAGAAAAGACTCATAGCAGGTCAGACTCTGTATGAAGTGGCATGTGGACAGATGCATGTAGCAGGGATGGGTTCATTTCTAACCCCAGACAGAGAATCATAATCCAGACTCAGAGCCCACAGAAGCCATGAGTGCTTATATACTGCGATGCTCTGAATGTATCCCCCAAATTGATGTTGCAAGAAAGCCATTTAAAAAATAGATAAGGATGGGGCAGAAGAAGTGACTCAATGAGGCTGAGGGCCCCTTGCCTGATTATTAATCTTTTAAAAGGTTTATTTATTTACTATGTATACAGCATTTTGTCTGTATGTATGCCTGCATGCCAGAACAGGGCATGGGATCCCATTATACATGGTTGTGAGCAACCATGTGGTTACTGGGAATTGAACTCAAGACCTCTGGAAAAGCAGACAGTGTTCTTAACCTCTGAGCCATCTCTCTAGTCCCCCTACTTATCAATCTTTACTTCCTTTCTGGGAGGCCAGATTGGATCTAAGTATTGACCCTGACCCTCTGGAAGCATCATTAAAATAAAAGCAAATTGTTTGTTCTTGTTTTTTTTTTAATTAAACTCATTCTTTCTTTCTTTCATTTACACATTCATTACATGTAAGCCTCTGTGTGTGTGTGTGTTCCACAGCATGTACGTGTAGGTCAGAAGACAACTTTTGGGAATAGTTTCTCCCCTTCTGCCATGTGGATTCAGGGTATTGAATTCAGGACATCAGGCTTGGCAGCAAGCCCCTTCTCCCAGTACACCACCTGTCAGCATAGTTTTTGTTTTTGAGATAGCATCTCTGTAGCACAAAGTAGTCTTGAACTTACGTCCCATAAGTTGTCTGGTTTGCCTTTAAAATTATTATTATTTTTTTTTCCAAGACAGGGTTTCTCTGTGTAGCCCTGGCTGTCCTGGAACTCACTCTGTAGACCAGGCTGACCTTGAACTCAAAAGTCCACCTGCCTCTGCCTCCCAAGTACTGGGATTAAAGGCATGTGCCACCACCGCCCTGCCTAAAATTATACACTTACAAAGACCAAAGACAATGGGAGAGGGGACAAAATGACCTCCTCCTGTAAGGAGCAAAGCTGAAACAGCTCACAGGCTGAGCCATCTCCTGGTAGCTATCAGTCTGCCCTGGCCCTCATCTCCCCAACTCTTGGTAGCTATCAATCTGTTCTTATAAGGGCCCTGGTCCTGGCCCTTATCTCCCCAGCTCCTGGTAGCTATCAATCAGTCTGCCCTGGCCCTGGCAGACTAGGAGCTTACCCTTAGGACCTTATCTAATTTTTTAAAAAAGATTTATTAATTTTTATTTTATGTGCTTTCTTGGTTTGCCTTCCTATAGGCCCAAAGGTTCCAGATCCCCTGGATTTGGAACTATAGACAGATGTGAGCTGTCTTTTAAGGGCTAGGAATTGAACCCAGGCTCTCTGGAAGAGTAGCCAGTGCTCTTGTGAGCCATGCTCACAACCATGTGTAATGGGATCTCATGCCCTGTTCTGGCATGCAGACATACATGCAGGCAAAATGCTGTATACATAATAAATAAACAAACAAACAAACAAACAAACAAGTAAATCTTTTTTAAAAAGATTTATTCATTTATTTCATGTGTATGAGTACACTGTAGTTGTACAGATGGCCGTGAGCCATCATGTGGCTGCTGGGAACTGAACTCAGGACAGCCCCGCTCGCTCCAGCCCCGCTAGCTCCAGCCCCGCTCATTTCAGCCCTGCTCACTCCAGTGCCACTCACTCCACAGTAATTCACTGTAGCTGTCTTCAGACGTACCAGAAGAGAGCGTCAGATTTCATTATGGGTGGTTGTGAGCCACCATGTGGTTGCTGGGATCCGAACTCAGGACCTTCCGAAGAGCAGTCAGTGCTCTTACCTGCTGAGCCATCTCGCCAGCCCATAAATCTTTTTTTAAAAGATTAATAAGCAGGCAAGGGGCTCTCAGCCTCATGCATCTCCACTTGGATTCACATTCTGATTGGCTCTAGGCCCTGGGGTGTCTAAACAAGTAAGAACAGGCAGCTCTCCTCAGTTGAATCCCATTCTTAAGCTTTGATCCCTTGGTCCTGTTGGAGATTGGTTCTAATGCTTTGAATTAATCCAGCTCCCCAAATTGGGAATCTGCATGTCCAAACGCTGAAGGTCCTTGTCCCCAACTGTTTTTTGACTAATCAATAAAGAGCAAACAGCTAATGGCTGGGCAGGTAGACTGAGGCAGGACCTTTAGATTTGCACAGGCTAGGAACTGGAGGAGAGGAAGGAGAGATCGCCATGACTGGAAAGAAGAAAGATCAGACCTAAAGGTCTGCCAACATGTAAGAATCAGGGAAAGTGGACACAGGGCCACTTCCCTAATTATGTTTGGGGTAGCAGAGATGAAATATAGATTTTAGGGCTGGTGAGATGGTTCAGCAGGTAAAGGGCACTGACTGTTCTTCCGAAGGTCCTGAGTTCAAATCCCAGCAACCACATGGTGGCTCACAACCACCCGTAATGAGATCTGACACCCTCTTCTGGTGCATCTGAAGACAGCTGCAGTGTACTTATTTATAATAATAAATAAATCTTTGGGCCTGAGAGAGTGGAGCCGATCAGAGTGAGCAGAGGTCCTAAAATTCAATTCTCAACAACCACATGAAGGCTTACAACTATCTGTACAACTACAGTGTGTACTCATATACATAAAATAAATAAATCTTAAAACAAAAAAAGAAAGAAATATAGATTTTAAAAGATGTTAACTCAGAAGTACCAGAGGAAAGTGTCTGTCTGTCTGTCTGTCTGTCTGTTTGTCTTTCATTTGAGAATCCAGAGAGCTCCTGGGTGAGTGCATGCCTGAAACCTATCAGGAGCACAGAGCTGGTTAGCTAAACTCAGTGCAACATGGTCCTGCAAGAATATCTTAATTACTTTTTTAACACTGTAATAAAACATCATGACCAAGGCAACCTATAAAAGAGAATGCTTAATTGGATTTGTTTGTTTGTTTGTTTGTTTCAGAGGGTTAGAATCCATGATGGCAGAGGGTTAAAGCAGAGGCAGGGCAGCAGCTACAGCTGAGAGCTCACATCTTTACCTGAAACCAGGATGCAGAGAGGACACTGGGAATGACACAAGTCTTTTGAAATCCCCACCCCTCCCCCAGCGACACACCTCCTCCAACAAGGCCACACCTCTTAATCTTTCCCAAACAGTTTCACCAACTAGGAATCAACCACTCAAACACACGAGCCTGTGGGCCAGGCAGTTCTCATTCAGACCAGCACAGTGAGGAAAAACTGAAGATCAAGCCAGTTGGCCAGATTTGGCTTATCCTTTGAGAGCAGGCTGAAAGAGAGCAGATAGGGGGCTGCTGTGAGAGAACAACAGGAAGCTGGTCACTGCGCCTCTGAGCCGGGAGAAGAGACTGAGGAAAGAGACCGTCTGGATGTGACATAGAATACAGGTCCTTTTTCCTGAGGTTGGCTAGTCAGACAGACAGACATTGCACAGGGACTTCACAGAACATGTGCAAGCTCTGAGAAATGTCCTGTCCCACAGGACGAGGGGCGAGTGCCACAGCCAGTAGCACACTGAGGCTTGGCTTTTGGAGCTTCAGGGGCAGGGCATCCCAGCTACTTCCTGAGAACCTTGTCTCCTCAGCTCCTGCATTCTGGGTCCCCACCTCTCTGCAGCCTATCTGTCCTGCACAGAGTCCTTCAAATGTCCCCACAGGTCTTCACCAGCCCGAGCATGTAATCCCACTCTACACCCACTCCTAGATCCCATCCGAGGCAAAGTGGCCCTTGTTCCCTAACAGCTGGGGCTAGAACCTGAATGAGATTAGATGGGCAGTTGTGGGAGGACCAAGGGCCACATGACTTCCTTGTGTTGCCAAATCCTGGCCAAAAGACTCTTGCCTGATATCTCCAGAGGTGACCAGGTTCCCTGTGTTTTTTCCATCAAATGGAGTAGCTGTCCCAGAGGCGGAAGTAACCCCTGAACCCACAGATGGCATCTAAGGGTAGGGCTTCAGGGTGTGAAGAGCTGAGGTGGGTTTGTCCCTTTCTCTGGCAGACAGATTGCATTAGTGTGGCCTACTTTCTTTCACGTGCCACCTGTCCTGAGGTTTCCCAGCCTGTTTTCACACAACCTAGGCTTTCCAACATTACCTGGCCAAAACTTTTGTTTGTTTGTTTGTTTGTTTGTTTGTTCTGGAAACAGGGATTCTCTGAGTAGTCCTGGCTGTCCTGGAACTCACTCTGTAGACCAGGCTGGCCTCAAACTCAGAAATCTGCCTGCCTTTGCCTCCCAAGTGCTGGGATTAAAGGAGTTGCCTCCCAAGTGCTGGGATTAAAGGAGCGCACCACCACTGTCCCTCTCTGGCCAAAACTTCAAGGGGGAGGGGGCGGGCAGAATGCCTGGATCATTCTCATGCCACAGTTGAAAAGTGATCCCAGTGTGGTACTGATGCTAAATTCAGGAATCTGGTTCCCCCAGCTTAAGGACAGCAGAAACAATTTTTTTCTACATGCCATACAGGACACTATCCAAACAGAAAGAGACTGGGTGGGCAGCCACAGCAGGCGCCCACAGCAAGTGCCCAAGACTGCCCTATTATGTTTGTTCAGATTGATGAGTTTTTATCCATTTAAGCTGCTATAACAAAATGCTTCAGACTGTACAATCTACAAACAACATGAATTTGCTTACTGCTCTAGAAGCTGGGAAGTCTGAGTTTAGGATGCTTGCACATTTGGTGTCGGGCCAGAGATGCTCTCTGCTCCAAACATGACACTTTCTTGTGTTCACATGGTGAAGGCCAAAGGGCAAAGAACAAATGACAGCTGGCTCCTCTGAATACTTTGGTGGGGTGGCCCAATCCTATTGATGGGGAGGGGTCCCTCCTGATTCAAACTTATCCTATAAGCCCACTTCTTCCTTCATTTTATTTTATTTTATTTTTACTTTATCTATTTATTTGCTTAATTATTTATTTTTGTATTTGGGGGGACGGGGTTTCTTTGTGTATCCATAGCTATCCTAGAACTCACTCTGTAGACCAGGCTGGGCTCTAACTCAGAGATTTGCCTGCTCTGTCTCCCGACTGCTGGGATCCCAGTCATGCACCACCATCACCTGGCATTGTTTCCTTTATTTTTATGCGTTTGGGTGTTTTGCCTGTGTGTATGTATGTGGATCATATATGTGCACTGATCATGCAGGCCAAAGGGAAGCACTGGATGCCCTGTGACTGAAGTGGTTGTGAGCAGCCATGTGGATGCTAAGAATTAAGCCCAGGTCCTCTGAAAGAGCAGCCAGTTAGTTCTCTTAACTACTGAGCCACCTCTCCAGTTCTAGGTCCCACCTTTTTTTTTTTTTTTTTTTTTTGGTTTTGGTTTTTCGAGACAGGGTTTCTCTGTGTATCCCTGGCTGTCCTGGAACTCACTCTGTAGACCAGGCTGGCCTAGAACTCAGAAATCCTCCTGCCTTTGCCTCCCAAGTGCTGGGATTAAAGGCATGCACCACCACCGCCCAGCAGGTCTCACCTCTTAATACTATCAAATCAAGTTGTAGTGATTTGGTCCCAATGTGGGTAAAAATCACAGTATAGTATAAGTGAAAAAAAGAGGGGTGACACATACTAGCAGGCAATCCACGACCCATGTTCTATAACAGTGTAGGTGAGTGGACTGGACAGAAGAAGAGGCAGTGGCTGAGTGCTTCCACCTCAGAGGCACCCCCTGCATATGTTTAAAGAAAGGATCTCCAGAGAAGATCAACCTGGATTAGGTTGGCCCTAAAGGCAAAGACGTGTCATTGTAAGACATGGGGAGGAGAGAAAGCCACATGGAGGGATATGGTCACAAACCCAGGAATGTCTGCAGAGCCCAAACTCTTTCTAATAAAGTCAGCTTCTGCTCTGAGTCTCTGGAATGAGCATCCCCTGGGCAAGTACACTCTGTGGGGTAGGTTCTGCTGACATCTAGCCCTAGCATTGTGGAGTTCTAAGTGTCTGTTTAAGCCACCCAGTTTCTGATGGTACCAGCACTGGGGCAACCATAGGGAGCACATGGCTGTCCCTGGTCACATTTAATGAGTACTTACCATCCATTACAACCTCTGTCTAGTGTGCTCCATCTCACAATTCTGGGGGGTCAGAATAAGAGCTGGGTGATACATTCGTGACCACAGGTATAGGAAGGCTAGCAGGAGTATGAAGATCCATTACACAATTCCCCTCCTGTCCACTCCACCATCCCACTCCTAGCCTGGGGCATTTGGAGCCTTGAGAAGGGGAAAATCTACTGGGCTCTGCTGCTATGGGGGGACGGTCCCAGAAGAGTGGTGCACCTTCCTAACTCAGCTGGGTTTAGGCACCTTTCAAGTCTTTCCCACCATCCGTCCACCTTATCTGAAGCAACACATATGACCCAGTGCTCTACACGTCCTGGTGAGTACACCCCTCCGTGTTATTCCCTGGCACTCTCTGGTCACTTGCTTGTGACACCACCTATTAGGGCACAGATGGGCAGAAAGTAGGACAAAGACAAGATTCACAAACCAGGCAGAAGTGTGTGACCACTTCCTGTTTGGTCCACCTGCTCCTGCAGGCCCCAGGGACAACCTGGGTGACAAAGCCTGCAACAGTCAGTGAGTGTGCCTCAGGAATGCTGCATGGCTAGGTGTCTCATGCTGACAGTGCCTTCCGCCTCACATGGACCCATGTGTACTGTGTGTGTATGTCATCTTCCCGAGGCTCTCGTGGGTGGGACAGACTGTTTCCGTCTTGGCTTCTATGGGGATGTGACATAGATCCATAGACTTGCTACTATATTCACTAATGTTTTGAAGCTCCCAAGGGAACAGCAGTGGATGACTCCGTCACAGAAGGATGTGTTCAATCAGGACAGCAGAGAGGAACTCACACCTACATTTAAGAAGCAAATCTTTCCTCAGACCAGTGAACTTATTTATAGACCAGGGTAAAACTAAGTGCAGTTTCTTACGGGTGTATCTGGCTTTATCCCCTTCTCTCCTCAATGTTTTGTTTCTCTTCCCCCTTTGTCTTCCTGTCTCTCTCTCACAACAGTTTGGAATTCTTGGCACAGGCTAGCTACTTGCCCTTGTCCACAGATGTGGATTGATACCACAGCTAATGGTCTTTAGGATGTTTACAGTCACACCTCCCCCCCAAAGCCCTGCAGAATCAGCTCTGCTGGGAAAAGGGCCCTAGGAGACATCAGGTAGAAGGTAGGGTCTAGACACCTATCACAGGGGTACTCTAACCCACTCCAGACCCAAGGTGACAGGCCTGGGACAAGGTGAAGTTTAGGCCTGAGAAACCTAAGCTTTGCCTTCTGGTCCTACAGCCCGGGCAGATGGCCTGAAGTGAGTCCACTACTGCCACCTTGTGCGTGACACAGACCATCAAGTGACCACAGCAAGCACATGTAGGTGACTGCAGGAAGTCATCTGGTGATGTGGTGTGACATGAACCTCTTGGCGCTCACCTGACATGGGGTGGTGGCAAGGTCACCTGTCTCCCACCCTTCCCCATGATCTGTAGCATAGCTAGTGGTTATTCCCACATGGCAAACAACTTCTTCTCTTGCATGTCCCATAGGGAGAGAATGCAGCCATTCAGCTGCTGCCAAGACTTTACAGGTGGGGGATAACCAGGTTCCTAGCTGTACACAGGCAGGGAAGCTGCAGTGGGGGAGGGGGGAGAGGAAAGAGCTCCTTTTCAGGCTAAACAGAGTCCCACTACCTCTCCCTCCGTGTGTGTGTGTGTGTGTGTGTGTGTGTGTGTGTGTGTGTGTGTGTTCAGAGCTAGCAGGAGGCCCACAGAGATGTGGGTTGATATCCCAAGGGTCCCTCTTCCTCTAAGCCCATCTTTCCTTTTCCCACAAGCATCCTCGATGTTGGGCCTGCTTCCCCATGCCTACTCTTACTACATTCCACCTGAAGACGCCCTTGATGGGAGAAGTTTCCCTGGCTGTGTGGTAGAGTGTGTGCCAGGAGTGATTTATGGTCCAGGATCATCTACAATTGTAATAGTCCTCTGATGCCGGAGGTGCTCATTGTGTGCTAGGAACCCTAAGCACTACACAGGCCTCATCCTCACAGACCCTTTGTAGGAGACAGAACAGAATCTTGGAGAAAGAAGCTTGTTCCTGGTCAGTAGGGACAGAGATAGCTTTCAAGTTCATGTCTCTCTAACACAGAAACTGAATCCTCAGCCAGCTTGCTTCAGAGCTGACTCTCACAATCTGTGCCCCTCTTCCTGACTCAAGGAAGAGGCAAATTCATCCCCAGTGAGAATGCTGTGGGCCACACATCCCCTAACTACAGAACCCTGTAACATCACGTATAGAGCTCATTGGTTTGGTCCTTGGCAAAGCTGGGGGCCCACAGGGGCTTGTATTGCTACAGTATATCTCTAAGGGCCTCCTAAAGCCAAGGACTGGGAATCTAAGCTCAGTCTGACACCAAGTGGGTCACAGCAGCTTCCACTTGCATGATGTGTCCTTTGTGGGCAACCAGGAAGTGCCTGCATTCCAGAGCCAAGGTCTGCTAGGGGCCAGGCCTGAGACTTCAGCAAACGTGGGTGGTGCCTGGCCAGCCACAACACATACTCTGCCTTAGCCAAGTGAGAGCAAGACCTGGCTCCTGTGGTCTTAAGGGGGGTGTGTGGGGACAGCAGCAAGCCTGCGCCTCGCCGCAGGCACAGATGGTTCTCATTGCTCGCTCCAGCTCTTTCCTAGGAAAACAAACTAGCTCAGGGCCAACAGCCCAGTTTTATCTTGTGTTTGTTTTTGTTGCCATTTCTCTTTGCCTGAAGCCACTGTACTTGTGGGCTGCGTCTGCAGGGTCTGTCTGGGGTGACCTTGGCACGGTGTCCTGCTTCAGGCCAGGGGTGCAGAAAAAATTGCCAAGGACACTATCATATTCTGCACCCTGACTTGTCCCTGTTCCACAGAGGATCACAGCTACTTTTTCAAGAAGATTTAGACTGGGCCAGGGAGGAGAGCAGAGACCTAGGTGAGTCTCAGTTGGGCTGGGTGTCCAGATGGTGCCCTGTGGCTGGCTGGGGGTTGGCTGGGGTAAAGGCTCCAAGGCTACTCAAGTATGGATGAAGAAAGGTCACTCAGAGGTTCAGATCCTCAGGGTCCTGGGACAATTCAGAGGAGGGTAGACAGATGAATGAGCACCGCTAGTCTTCCACCTGGGCCCCCAATCATCTTCCAGTATGTTTTCCAAACACTTGGATTTCACAGGTAGTGACAACATGAAGTCTGGTGGTGAAAGCCCTAGGAAGGTAGAGACTTGCCCAAGACTGGACAGCATCCTCGAACCCTAACCCCATCCAAGAAGGCCTGGATTCTCCTTCGCCCCGGGTGTATCTGCATCTGCATGACCTGTACCCCACAAAAGCTGACAGAAAAAGAACAGGTCGTGTGCGTGACAGCAAAGTCATAAGAGGTTTCAACAGCCGAACCAGAGTACAGGGTCTCGTGTGTGTGTGTGTGTGTGTGTGTGTGTGTGTGTGTGTGTGTGTGTGTGTGTGTGACCGCGGCACTAAACTCCAGGGGCTTAGCAGGTCTTCCCCCAAAGAAAAGGAAACACAGCTTTGTCCAGACTAGATAGAGCAGGACTCTCCCTACACTGGACCTCAAAGACAGAGCCCCGCCCACCCCACGGTAGGCGGGACCGCCGCAGTGGTGGCCGGTGGGCGCCTGCCCCTCCCCACCCTCCCTCCGCCTGGCGGCGGTGACATCACAGCTCTGGAGGGAGGGGCGGTGGCACCCCAGCACATCACTTCCTCGGCGTCTCGCGCGGACGCGCGGACGGACGCGCGGACAGGCGGACGGACGCGCGGACAGGCGGGCAGATCGGCAGGCGGACGGCCGCAGCGCGGGGCGGTGCTCCTGCACAGCGCGTCCCCGACTCATGGCGAGCCCGGCCCCGCCCGTGGCCGAGGAGCTCCCGGGCCCGGCCGCCAGGCGCCTCTACTCCAGGTAGTTCAAGGACCGGGATGGGGACGGGGACCTGAGCGGCGGATGAGGGCGGGAGGCTGCCGGCCCAGAACAAAGACTGCAGCGGCGACGCGCAACGTGGCCGGGGACGCGCCTCCCTAGATCTGCGTAGGGAGCGGTGGGGGCACGGGGCCCAAAGATCAGCCCCGCGGTAGAGGGGCTGGGGCTGGGTTCTTCCCGTAACCCCGTCCCGGTGCCGAAAGGGCTTACGGGGCGGGCACTCCACCACCCGGCGCTGCGGGACCCTGAGTAGCATGGATGTCAGTCTTCGTTATCTGGAGTTCTCTTCTCAAGCCTGATAACTGCCATGACCCGGTGCTGGTGTAGCGTGGCCACGACCGAGGCTGTCATGATGGGGCCCTGCCTTCTCTAGCTATCCCCAGCCCTAGGCCAGGAACAGTTGGGCCTGAGCCAGGCAGGTGGGTGTGTGCCTCGCTACAAAGGCATTTGCCTTCCAGGCAGGTTCACAGGTGATCCAGCGGTCTGTGCTGCGTGCCCACGCCCACTGGGAATGACAGGGTAGACTAGCCAGCCCCTGGCTCCATGCCTTCTTGGTGACTCCCGCCTGATGAGGGTGTTCCCTAGTGAGATGCTGGTCCCAGAAGTGGACCAGTGCTGTCAGTTCATTCTGGCCTCAGGTTGAACTTGAAGGGTCTGAGTGCTGGGTAGGGACTGTCATCAGCCCTAAAGGAAGGCCCAGCATCCTTCGGTGAGCTTCTGACTCCCACCCTGTCTAACCCTTCCCCAAATCTGGGGTGTCCCTGTTGGGGGTCAACCCTAAAGAAATCTACTCAAGTGAGGTAGTTCATCAGCTAGCCAAGCTCTGCCTAGTACCCCCAAAGAGCAAAACGAGGGCTTGGTGCCTGGTGAGCAGAGACCTTGCCCTCCCATTCTACTCTACTGCAGCTGAGAGACAGTGTCCCCATTGTGTGGTGTTGAAGATCATGCCTGAACCCCATACCCTGCCTCCCAGTTCTGGTGCAGGGGTAAGAGGTTTGCTAGCAGCTTCTTGGAGTCCCCTGGGAGGCTGTGTGGGGTCACATTTAACTCAGGGCCAGCCACCTGTGAGGAGGGGGTGTCTACTAAGCAGATTGCAGTGTGTGTGTGTGTGTGTGTGTGTGTGTGTGTGTGTGTGTGTGTAAGAGAGGGAGGTGGACATTCAGAGGACAGGTCTTGAAGCTTTTGTCAGTTGCTCCCAGTTCCCCCTTGAGGTGACTCACTAGGCAGAACTCTGGCCCCTGGATAGCTCTCACTGGTTAGGGACAGTATTCAGGATACTGGTTGAGGCCCCCTGCTCAACCGGGCATCCCTCCAAGCTGAAACCCAAGCCGAGCTCAGAGGGTTGAGCTGGGACCAGATTTAAGTTGAGCAGCCAAGAGCCTTCCCACAGGGCCTTCCAGGAGGGTCTTCACCTATTGGGTCACAGCCAGGCCTGGATAGCCAGTCCCCGGCTTTGATAGGCTTGTCAGCTGTGAAGTACCTGAAGCATTTTGAAGCAGGTATTAGAGTTCAGAGATGAAAAGCCTCTACCATCAAGCCCAGCAACCTGTGGCCACTGGGACTAAAAGGAGGAAATCCAAGCATGTCCTATCCCCTCGTGAACCCCAGTGTGTTCATGGAAGCTTGCCTGGGAGAATTGTGGCTGCCGAGGTACATGGGTGCCGAGTGAACTGGATCCACCTCACCTAAGAGTGCCCGTGGCGTCTCTGGGCTGATACGGGATGTCTTGGGGGAGACGCTCTCTGCATCATCCACCATCCCACGAGCATCCCCAGTTCTTATTGGCATCTGACTGAGAGGGTTTGATACTTATAAAATGGGACTGAAGAGCTGAGAAGAGCCACAGATGTGTCCCTGAATGACCAGCTCCTCGTGGAGTGTAGAGAGGGGCTGGCTCAGGGAGGCAGGAACACTGGGAGAGGTAGGGTAGAATGGAGAGGGTCTCTGCTGAGAATCCCTGGTCCACTGGCACTGAGGCCAGAACAGGGCTTAGGATAGAGGGTCCTGGAGATGAACAAGTAGCCAGGAGGTCCTTACAGCTCCTCTTCTGGCCTCCCAGCCCCACGAGGAAGAAGCTAAGACTTGAGTGAAGCTGGGAAGCGAGGGTTAGCCAGGGAGCCCACCTTGGAGTGGCCTTACAAAAGGTGTACCTAGGCTAGGGGCTACTGGTGCCCAGGCATGGCAAGGCCGCTGTGACCACATAGCCAAACAATGCTGGTGCCCTACCAGGTACAGAGTCTTAGTACCTCTTTCTGTGCCTCACCTCAGCACTGTCCCAGACAGGACAATTGCCCAGGAATCCCTGCAAACCCAACCTTTAGGTACTTTACTGAAGTTGCGGTATCCCCTCCCTTCCAGTAGCTTCTACTGCCCCATAGTCCCTCTCACCCCTTCCCCAGGCTGCTGACGGAATGTCAGTGTAACTTCCTTCAATGACATGCTGGACAGTCAAGAGTCAAGCTGGGAGCAAGGGTCTATCAAGCCTTTGGCCAGGTGCAGAGAAGGAGGCAGGCAGAGATTCAGGTAGCTAGACATGGAGTGTTAAGACAGCGAGTCAGCTCACTGTGGGTACCGGAGGACACCAGGAATCTTAGGGAGACACACAGATGAGGTCAGGAGGCCATGAGCAGAATGTGGCTGGCCACTAAGGAGTCAGCTACTGCTTTGGTGACTGAGAAGTGGCAGACAGTGCCTGGGTCTTGGTTCTTGTGTTCTTGGCATCTATCTGTAAGGAGAGTGGCACAGAGCTGTGATCCTTTTAAATTGGCTCCATAGGTGACATGGCTTGGAGTCAGGACCTCAGTGTGGAGATGGGTCAGCTGGGTGGGCAGTGCCCTCCTCTTTGGGGAAGTGAAGGATCACCATTTATCTGTTCAGCAATAGGTCTGTCTGACCAGATGACAAATACCAGGCAAGAGTCACTCACTCCGAGAATTGGAGTGGTATGGACAGTGGGAGACACTAAGCTCTAGACCCCAGGTGACTTTGATTTTTGAGCCTCGAGAGTGGAATTTTAGATAACCCTTGGAGTGAACAGGCCTTTCAGAGGCCTGAGATGACCCAGCATCTGTTTGTTCAAGTGGCTGCTCCGCTTGGCATATGGACACCTTGACAGGCGACAGATGGACAGCACCTTCTAGGCCTGCAGAGATGGGAACAGAGGTTCCAGGAACTTCTCTGCTCAGCCACATCAGACTGGCTGCCCCAAGAGGGCAGGAGAAGGTGGAAAGCAAAGTAGGCATGTTGATGGGAAGGCAGGCAGGCCCCAGAGAGCACCCCTAGAGGTTCCAGGCTGGACTGATACTCTTGACCAAGGTGTTCCAGAAGTGGTACCCCTGTGCCTACAGATGCTCAGAACAGGAAATAAGTTATCTACAGTCTAGAAGTCTTCTCCACTCACCCTGGAGTTTCTGTCTCTGCTAAGAGCCCCAAGTCGTCTCAGCACCTACCCCTGCTATCCAGTCCCTGTGGCTGCAGCCGTACTCACCCTGTTCTCTTCTCTGGGTTCCATAGCCCAAAGCCATGTAGGCTGGCAGGAGGGCTTCAAGGGGTCCTGTCATCAGGGGGATGAGGCCAAAATGGGGCAGCGGTCTAGGGGAAGGCCTCTGAGAAGCCACCAGTACACTGCCCTGGTGCACACACTGGATCAGGTCCTGACTCTGTTGTCCTCTGTCCATCAGGGGACATCGATAGGTCCTCTGCACTCTTGGGGTCTCTCCCTTTGCCCTAGAAGGGTGGCCACGGTGGCTGGGACCTTAGAAGTTAGAGAAAGAGCCCAACTGTGCTGAGATCAGCCTCCACAGACCCTGTGTGGCCCTGCACTCTGGTTAGACCTGGAATCTGGAGCTTACCTTGATGAACTGGGTGAGTGTGCCCATGGGCAAGAGTCCTGCAAGGTGAAGAGGATTCTGTGTTCCAGGTCAGTTGAGTTGCCTATACCAGGATGCAGGGCAGACCAACAGGCAGGAGCTGGAGAGAGTGAAGAGGCGGAGTAACAATGTTGTCTGGAATCCTAACTTTGCCCAGCGGTAGGATAGGCTCTCCTGCTTGGCATTCCAGGTGGAAGACTCTGGTTTTCTGTCAGCACCAGGTGGGGGTCAGAACTGGACTGGAAGGTTCTCATGTCCATCTTTTTTTCACCACTACTGTTGCTAGTCCTAGCACTCCCGAAGTCCCTGGGTCCTGAGTCTGAACTGCATAAAAATTTGCTAAGGGATTGGTTCTATGTTCCCTGCCCAACCCCCAAGGAGGACAGAAGGGCAGCAGAGGATTACCCCACCCCCTCTGCCATCAGTGTTCATCCATCCAGCCCGAGCTGCCCTTGATCCCTTGATCCACATTATACCTTGGGAAGGACAGAGGAGCTGCTGGGGAGCCCCGGGTCTCCTATAGCCTTAAGATCCTGAGATTGGCACATCCCCTGGGACTATGGCCAAAGCTCTGTGATGCTGGCTTCTGCCATGGAGGGCCAGCCTCTGGCCCTGAGCTTGGCAGAGAAGGCTGTGTGCAAGGTGGTATATGGTGCCCCCCGCCCCCGCCCATTGCTGCTGCCCGTGGGCCTGGAGCTGTGGCTGTATGTGCAGAAGATGCGTAACCTCCAGAGAAAGAGGTGGGGACCAGGCAGGTATCAGGCTTCAAGGCCGGGTGCCTGGGTGGGTCCAGACATGATTTAGGAGTGTCTTGGAGTTGGGGAGGGACAGGAACCTGCAGAGAAAGGGGTTGAGCAGGTGACAGGTGTCAGATGGGTGTCTGGCATGATTCAGGGCTGTCTTGTGGGGAAGGGCTCTTCGTGTCACGGCCTAAGTCAGTTCCCTATCTAGTATAGAGTAACCATTGCATCCTTGTCCCTTCTGGAATATTCCCCAGGGCTTCTTCCCCACTCCTCTCCCAAACCTTTGCTCTTTGGGTGTCAAATCTCTGGTCTAGGAGGATGACAGGGTGGGAAGGCAGTATCTCCCATGTAACAGACACACCTATGCAGTCATCTAGAAGGACGGCAAGGCTGGGCGGTGGTGGCGCACGCCTTTAATCCCAGCACTTGGGAGGCAGAGGCAGGTGGATTTCTG
>NW_022196897.1:13971868-13974781 GCF_008632895.1 Mastomys coucha
AAAAAAAAAAAAAAAAAAAAAAAAAAAAAAAAAAGGACAGCAAAGCTGAGCCATACCTGGCTGCACAGCAACCACAGGGCAGGGACAGATAGGCCTTAATTAAGAAGCCAGAACTTGGCATTGGCCACAGGAGAGATGTCTGTGGCTGGTTGCCACAGTAACCATGGCCCTTGTGGCCAACGTGGCATCTGATGGCCTTTCCCAGAGGGCTTGGTAAGGTGGCCATCCAGGACTCCAGCAGGTATGGGATGGGCATTTCTGGCATAAGAGGGAAAGTGGATAGTCCAGGGCCTGGTTTCCTGGTCTCAAGGTCACATTACTTGCCTTGACCCTTTAGAGGCACATGACTCTACTGGTCTCTGGATGAAAGAGAGAAGTGGAGGGAATCCCTGAACCCTAGTCCAGCAAGAAGCCCATTTATTCTCCCTGATACCAAGTGTGTTTCTAATGTTCTGAACACCCTTCTCAGTAATTATGTTCTGTTTTTTTTTTTTCAACATCTAACCAAGACCCCTTCAAATGCCGTGCCTGGGTCTCAGCCCTGGTTAGGAATGGCTGGACTGTGTGTCTAGAAGGGGCAAGCCTTCATAGTTTCCTTATGGCAGACAGACCAGACAGACCCAAAGAGTGACACCCACACTGAAGCAGGGTCCCAGCCGGGCACAATATGGGGGTGAGGGAGTGATCTGACTGGGTGATAGCCAGAGATGCCCTAGCAAGACAAGCCCAGACTGCAGCATGACTACAGACCAGAAGCCCAAGAGGTGGGAGACAAGCTCCTGCCCTCCCATTCTGAAAACTCTTGTTCCATCCCCTGGGAGATGAAAGGCAGGCATCACAGCTTCTTGGCACCTGATCTTACGGTGTCAGAAGAGAAAGGTGGGGCAGCCAGTGGTTGGCTTCCGGAAAATCAGAGGCCTTTTAATTGGCAGAAAAGAAGTTGTAGGTACTGTGGGCTTGGGGATCCCAAGGGGATTGGATGCCATGATCTGGTTCTAGGGGTGTTGGCTGTGTGGGCACCTGGGCACAGGGAGAGTGAGACTTCCCCCAGCACAATGCTCTGAGCCCAGGGATGCAGACACTTGGGCCAGCTTCTCAGGGGTCCGTTGACTACACCATCTATTCACGTGGTACTGTTATCTTGGGAAAGTTCAAAATGCTTCATTGATAACATGGAATATAGAGGGTGTGGCTTTGCAGTTTGTGTCAAAGAACCTTTGGTTAAAATGCATAGCATCTCTGCCCTTGATTTTCACCCCTTCCCTGAATCACTCTGCAGAGTTGGCTGATCCTCATGACACAGAGGCTGGGCCAGCATCTTGAACAACTAGGCACTTGATGCTGACTTTAAAATTATTCAGCCAGAGCTGGGCTCAATGCTATATGTCTGTTATTTTCTTTTCTGGGAAGGCTAAGGCAAGAGAATTGCTTGGGCTGGCAACATAGAGACCCTGACTCAAACAGTGAAGAGAAAAGAAAGACAGGTTGGTCTGAAACTGGAGCAAACACTTGGGTCCTCAAGTCCCCAGGCCACAGGTACAGAAGCAGCATAGGATGGGGACTCTAGGGATAGGAGTGGGACTGTTCAGGGTCTGAGGGAACCTCTCTGGCATGGCTTCCCACAAGGAGTTTTCCACTTGTCAACACAGTCCGAGGAGCTTATAATCCTGCATATGAATCCTTCAGAGCCAGGCTGTTCTTGGTTCCTGGTGGTAAGGGATAGATATTAAGGTAGAGATTGCCAGGCAATGGTGGCACACGCCTTAAATCCCATGGGATCAATATTTGGGAAGCAGAGACAACTGAACCTCTGAGCTTGAGGCCAGCCTGGTCTACAGAACAAGTTCCAGGGCTGCCAGAGCTACACAGAGTAATCCTGTTCAGAAAAAAAAAAAAGAAGAAGGACAAAAGGTAGGGGCAAAGGTGAGCTGCTCCGTTGGGGCACTGTTGGGTCCAGGATCTGCTCTGATGCATGAACTCCCGGCTGGCTTCTCTGTGAACAAAGCTGTGATGGGACACAGCTGCTGAGGGACATTGTCTCTACAGCAACCACAGAGTGTGCCAAGGGGTGGCCCATGGTATTCCTTCTCTGTCCAGGATGGAAGCCTCTTGTCTGGAGCTGGCCTTGGAAGGTGAGCGACTGTGCAAGGCAGGGGATTTCAAGGCAGGTGTGGCCTTTTTCGAGGCTGCTGTGCAGGTGGGCACTGAGGACCTGAAGACACTGAGTGCCATCTACAGCCAGCTGGGCAATGCCTACTTCTACCTGAAGGAGTATGCCCGGGCCCTGCAGTTCCACAAACATGACTTGCTGCTGGCACGGTAAGTACTGGTGGATTGTGGCCTGATGGCATTGGCTTGGTCCCCTGTGTATGGAGTCCTCTGCCCTTGGGGGAGGTTGGATGGGGCAGGTGTCTCTGATCCTGGAGAGCCCAGCAGGAGGGCCTGACCTGGGAGGGGGAATCTGTGGATCCCTTAGAGGTCAGCATTCAAGTTAAAATATATGTGTGTGTTGTCTTCATGTGTATGTGTATGCAAGTGTATGTATATGTTTGCCTGTATATATGTGCATGGGTGTGCGTGTGTGTGTGTGTGTGTGTGTGTGTGTGTGTGTGCATGCACGCGCGTGCCAACGTGGGTGAGTGTGTGTGCATGTGTGTGTGAACATGTGTCTGTCTCTGTGTTCTCTCTGGCTTGGTGTGACTCTTTCTTCCTGAGATTGTGTCTCTACCACCCATAGCTATTCCTTTTCTGTGGTCTTGGGTTCAGTGTACTCTTGCCATCTTTTCTGTAAGGTATGGTTTTACTCTGAGGAACCCCCTGCTCTCCCTGTGAACTCTGACCCCTTGGAGGTTTATGGTCTTCCTTCTGTACATTTCCCACCATTCCTAGTTAATATCCTTTTTTTTTTTTTTT
>NW_022196897.1:13975010-14025814 GCF_008632895.1 Mastomys coucha
GGTTTTTCAATATAACCCTGACTGTCCTGGAACTTACTCTGTAGACCAGGCTGGCCTTGAATTCAAAAATCCACCTGCCTCTGCCTCCCAAGTGCTGGGATTAAAGGCATGCGACACTACTGCCTGGCTCCTAGTTTCTATCTTGATGCCTCCAGTCCTATCTAGCCTTTGACTCTTGGTTCCTACTATGTCCTATAGGGCCTCCCTCTCCCTCCATATTTAATCCAGCTTCTACAGAGGCCTAAGAGCCACCCTGACTGCCTAGATGGGGCAGAATTGCCCCAGCCCTGCCAATGCTGGTGACCCACCTACCAGCGGTCCTCCTGCTTCCCTGTTCTCAGCACACACGCAGTACCAATCTGATGCAGGTGGCTGTCCGATGCGTGTGCAGAGCTAACTCTCCACTGCCAGCCTTGCTCCTCTGAGGCTTCTTTGCCTCTTGCTCAGCTCAGGGCCCAACTAGACCCAACTGACTCCTCACTCCTTCCTGCCCTCCAGGACCATTGGTGACCGCATGGGGGAGGCCAAGGCTAGCGGGAACCTGGGCAACACACTCAAGGTCCTAGGCCGATTCGATGAGGCAATCGTCTGCTGCCAACGACACTTGGACATTGCCCAGGAGCAGGGTGACAAGGTGAGTGGTCAGACCCTTGAGTCCTTTACCCTTCCATCCCTGCTGGGGCTCTTACCCTCAAACATTATCATGCAAAGCAGTGGGCCCAGCCTCCTCTGCCACCCAGCTGGCAGGGGATAGAGGGTGTAGAAGGTAGAACTGGATTTGCCCTTCCCCGAGACTCAGCAGGCCCGGGGACTAGAATGCAGCCCCTGCAAGTGCGCCTTGGGGTGAGTTCCCTGGGGGACTGTAGCGCCTCTATACCTCACTGCTGCCCACAGGTTGGGGAGGCGAGAGCACTCTACAACATTGGAAATGTGTACCACGCCAAGGGCAAACAGCTCTCCTGGAATGCTGCACAGGACCCTGGGCACCTGCCACCTGATGTCCGTGAGACACTGCACAGGGCCTCTGAGTTCTATGAGTGAGTGAGTGGGGTGGGCCAGCACCACAGGGTGAGGGCTGATGGGGCTGGGCTTGTCTGAATGCCCCTGCATTCCATAAACTGGCTCTTGAGCCAGTGTGTGCCCAGTAAGGGACTGGGCAGGATTCCCACACGCAAAACACCCTCACATATAGATAGCCCTACTACTCTGTGATCACTTCCCCTCACACACACCTGTCATGGATGGTGGGCTTTGACCAAACTTCCACCCCCAAGGCTCCGATGTCATTTGAGCCAAGGAACTCAATTCTGAGCTACCCTGTCCTCACATACACCTGGGAGAGCCACTCAGGTACTTTCCCGCCTTGGGAGGAAGCTATGTAGCTACTTCATGGTGCTAGGAAGGACACAGCTCTTAAAGACTTGGCCCCCTAGGAGGAACCTGTCCTTGGTGAAGGAACTAGGCGATCGGGCGGCCCAGGGCAGGGCCTATGGCAACCTGGGTAACACCCACTACCTGCTGGGAAACTTCACGGAGGCTACAACCTTCCACAAAGAGGTGAGCTGGGCCTGGGTGCTGGGCGGGGGATGCTGCAGTAGGAAGGCTTCAGGTTACCCCTCACAATCCCCAACGGCATGGCAGCTGGAGCACCACTGAGCCCCTGCTCCTGTTGTATTTGGTTCTGTGGTCCCTGTCTACTCCCCTGGACGCTCAGACATCAAGCTAGCACCTTGGATGGAGAGGCATCCCTGACTGTGTTCCTAGAGTTGCAGGGCTATGTGATGACCTCAGGGTTTGGATCTATCTGCAGCGCCTGGCCATCGCCAAGGAGTTTGGAGACAAGGCAGCTGAGAGGAGGGCCTACAGCAACCTGGGCAATGCTCACATCTTCTTGGGGCGCTTTGATGTGGCTGCTGAACATTACAAGTGAGCAGGGAAGACAGCCCTGGGGTGTACAGAGCACCAGGCTATAGAGATGCCGCTCCCATGGTGCAGTCCCAGGAGCCAAGTGGGGACTCTGGCTGCTCTGAAAAAGGCAGCTGCATGAAGCTCATGGGGGTCCCTGACCTGTGTCACAGTTCTTAGCTGCTTTCTGGGTCGAGGGGTGGCCACTAGATGGAGCAGGGACTTCACGCTCATCTCACAGTTCTGAGATGCGGACACTAAGTCCCTCGTAAAGTATCGTCTGCTCAGAGCTGTTAGTGTTATTAGCCAGTGTCACAATTAGCTAGCACCTTAGCCTATGGGAACCCATGCACTCTCATGCATCTGGTGCTATGAATTAAGTGCAGTGACCATGTGAAGATAAGCGTTCCTGAGGAAGAAGAGACATTGCCATCCCCCTCAGGGATTGACTCTCCCATTCTGCACAGGAAGACGCTGCAGCTGTCTCGGCAGCTCCGGGACCAGGCAGTGGAAGCACAGGCTTGCTACAGCCTGGGCAACACCTACACACTGCTACAGGACTATGAGCGTGCTGCTGAGTACCATCTGCGGCACCTAGTCATTGCCCAGGAGCTGGCTGATAGGTATGTGAAAACAAGGCCTTGGCCGGGACTGGCTTACAGTGACAGCCTGGGTCTGAGTACCTGCTTCCCTGCGGGCCACAGCACGCATGGTCAGAGCAACCTCCCACCTAGGCCCTCAGCCAATCCCTCAGTGGGAAACAGTTTAAGCAAATAGGTAGGTCCAAGGCTTGTAGGGGCCATGGCCTCCCAGCTCTGGAGTAGCCTTCTCTACAGATCTGTTTGTAGCAGGGTTTCAGAGCCACAGACCTGGGGGTAGCTATAATGGGAGGTATCCTGTCCCCGGGGCTTCCTTGGGAGGGGCAGATAATGGAAGTGTCCTGGAACTAGGTAGAGATAGTGAGAATAGCAACAGGAACAGCGAAATGTCCCTGAATGTGTGGTTCACTTTGGACCTGGGTGAGGGAGCATGGAGCAAGCTGCAGGGAGGCACTTGCTGACCACTAGGGGGCGAACCAGGCCTTGAGTAACAGTACACAAGTGCTGGGCTCTGAGGGCCCAGCTGGCCCCAGGGTAAGCTGGTAACAGGCTTAGGTTTATCAAGTTAATTCTTTCAACAAGAAAGCGCAAAAGTGCAGCAGTTTGGCATGTCTCTCTCAAGAGGGTGGACCAGTGAGCACCGTGGCCAGGGCCAACCGGCTCCTTTGGCAGAGGAAACACTGAGCTGTTGGTACATTGTGTACCAGGGTTGTGAGAGGATCAGGGACTTGGGGCCATAGACAGTCCTGGGAGGCAGGTGTGATTGTCTAACCTTCCACAGGGTTGGAGAGGGCCGAGCGTGTTGGAGCCTGGGGAATGCCTATGTGTCCATGGGGAGCCCCGCACAGGCCTTGACCTTTGCCAAGAAACACCTGCAGATCTCCCAGGAGGTGAGCCAGGCCTACTCCCTAGGTCTCCACTGGTGCCTCAGCAGCCCCTTGTCTTCTCTCTGGTGCTTGTTCCCAACAACCCTTTCTGAACCCTTCAATCCCAAAGAGGACAGTTCCCACTCGTGTGCACCAGGGTCAGTGGGTCAATGTGGGGAGCAAGGATCTGTTTTCCACTTAGAATGCTGGTGTCCCCTGTGTGGATTCCATCCTCCAATCCCTGTGGAACTGGGCCATGTTAGGTATCAGGGATGCTGGGAGTAACCTCTTGGAGGTGGACCAGGGAGACAGAGGTTCTATTGTCCAGGGATACCTTGTGATACCTCTCTAGGAAGCCGAGTGGTCCCCCCTCTATGTTCAGTCCCCTCCTACCATGGGCAGTGCAGGGACATCCCAAAGAAACCTAGCCTCCCTAACAAGGGTGGACCTCAAGCCCCTACAGCATCACAAGGAGCATCTTAGGCACCCAGGTGCAGGTATGAGAAAAGGATGGTCCAGAGCAGAAGAGACCCTGTCTGAAGATCCCTCCACAGGGCATTAGCTGCACATCGTCATGAGTGCAGACTTCTAAGCTTCATGGTCCCCTGTGTTCTTCAGGTCGGGTTTGTATTCAAGAGGTCTCCCCCAGTGGAACTTCAGTACTGGGAACCTGAGGCTGGTGGGTCCGAGGAGAAGACAGCTCCCTATGGTTGAGACAGGCTTACTCCAAGACAAGGCCAGGCTGACCACTCACAGGAGGTTTCCCAAGCCCCTGAGTACTTCTGGGATGGACTAGAGGTTGTCCAGAACATCTAGGAATAGACCCTCAGAGTCAAGTCCTGGTAGCGAAGGACTGTATCTCCTTCACCTAAGGGTCTGAGGTCAGCCCAAGCTGTCCAGCAGGCCAAGGGTGGTGTGCTAGAGCCCTGTCACTGATGCTCAGAGAGCACAGTCCCAAGTCTAACCCACCCGTGCTTGCTTCAGATTGGAGACCAAAACGGAGAGCTCACAGCCCGCATGAATATCGCTCACCTGCAGCTGGCACTGGGCCGGCTGACTAGCCCAGCAGCAGCAGAGAAGCCAGATCTGGCTGGCTATGAGGCACAAGGTGAGTTGTGGTTCTGGGGGCTAGGATGTGCTTTCTCATGTCTCTAGTCTCAGCATGAGGTACCGTAGTCAGGGCAGCTTCTGGGCAGGGATGTGGCAAGAGAGAAGCTTGGGGGCGCGGGAGGAGGGGAAGACAGGGTTATATCAACAGGACTGGCCCTTGGCTCGGGGAATGGGGTGGGTCTCCCAGAAAGGAATCCTTTAACAATTACTCAGTAAAAGAAGCGGCTGTCCAGAGTTCTGGGGCACAGATGGAACCCACTGGGGCATATCAGGGATCAGGGTTGTTTCAGTTACTGTTCTATTGCTGTGAAGAGACACCATGACCAAGGCAACGCTTATGGAAAAGAAAGCATTTAATTGGGAGCTTACTAACAGTTTCAGTGGTTTGGTCCGTTATCATCATGGTGGGGAGTGTGGTGACAGGCAAGCAGGCATGGTATAGAGGAAGCACCTAAGAGTGCACATCTGACCCACAAGTTACGGGAAGAGAGGAAAAAAGGGCTCGGCATGGGCTTTTGAAACCTGGAAGTCCCCTCTCAGTGCCACACCTTCTCCAACAAGGCCACACCTCTTAACCCTTCCTAGACACTTCCACTCTCTGGGACTCAGCAGCGTCTGTGAGGGCCACTCTTGTTCAGACCACCACAAAGGGCAACTGAAAGGTGGGGCCAGAAGGATAGGTGGTAGCCAGGAACACCAATGGCAGAGGGCTGGTGGCCACTTACGCATTGTCCCTGAGACAGTGAGACCCCCTCCTTCCATGATCCTAGTGGTACCACAGGGCTGATGGCAAGAAAACAAGAAATGAATCCTTCCTAAGCAGCCAGAGTATCCATCATCATCATCCTCTGTGGGCAGGGCTGCTGGAGGGAGCCGGTCAGTGCCTGCCTGGAGTACTAATCAGGCAAAGGCCCTTGAGTGACCTCATTCAGACTGCTGACTGTCCCTGTGCGGCTCAGACACATAGTGAGTAAGAGGACGGACTGTTCCCCACAGAGCAAATATATTAATACGTACAAAGGCGGACGTTGTGGATACAGGGTGTCCTGCAGAGCTGGCTTCTTGGGGCCCATAAGGCCTTAAGAGGGAGGCAAAGGCCTCCTGAGGGAGCCAGCTGCCGCCTGCTTATTGAGTTTGCCAGGAATGGAGCCCCAGTTCTTCATGAGTGTTTTTCCAGGAGAACCCACTGACTCCAGCCTCTCAGGCCATTCAGAAGGGATACTTGCTATCATGAGAACTGCTGGTTCCTCAAGCCTGGGATTTCTTAATATGACCTGACCTGGAAAATAAGGCTGGGGACAGAGGAAAGGAGCAAAGGCTTCTGGACCCTCAGCCACCCCATGTGGCAAGAGATACAGTGGCTAATGGGTGGGATGGGGTTGTGCAGTGTGAGTCCCTGGCTGGCAGTTTCCCAGGGTAGATAGCTCTGTACAGAGCTCCTAGAACAGCCCTCAGCCCATGTCCTCTGAGCAGGGCTGGCCGGCTTCTGGAAAGATTCCCACAGAGGCGGCCAGCTCCTCATCCTAACTCTTCCTCCAAGCTAAGCGAAAAGGGAGGGGGGGGCGAGTCACAAGTGAATGGCCAGGGACAAGGCAGCTCTGTCCTCCCCACATTGGCTCCTCTGCTCTGCCTTGCATGCCAGACCCTTCCCAGCTGGGGCCCCCGGAAGCCACCTCCCCACAGGGCTTCTTGCAGCCAACAGCTGGGCCCTGGACACTGGAGAATAGTCTATCATTCAAGGAGGGCGTCAGAGAGAGGGCTCTGGTACCCCGAAGTTCCTGGGATGCAGTTGCTGAAGGCAGGCCTGCACTGTGAGAGTCTGAATGGTCCTGAGGGAGACCCCTACTCAGGTGAGCCAGGAATGTGCAGGCTCAGGAAGGCCAGGAGAGAACTGGACTGGGGTGAGGCAGTTGAGAAGGGCTGGGCCTGCTTCCTGTGAACTGTCCAGGAGCTAGGCAGGTGCATACCTAGAATCAGAATGCTTCTGGTACAGGGGGCTAGGTGAGCACCCCAAAGGGCATAGACCCAGAAGGGTTGAGGGTGGGTGGCCTCCAGGGCTAGGGAGTTCCCCCTGCCTGGAGAGAAGTCTCAGCCAGGGAGTGGGGAGCACTGGCATTCCGTTATTGGGCTCAGTCTGGTACGGTGTTTACATGTGGCTGTGGCCCGTGGGACTGCAGGACAAGGTACCCATTGATGGCTTGAAAGAGTGGGAGTGGTTTGAGTGGACCGTGGGGAGAGCCATGCATGTGGGCGTCGGGCAGTGAGTGCTGTGTGTGTTATGAGCTGAGTGGCGTGTATTTGGAGCATGGTGGGCATTGTAGGTGTGATGGTGGCCATGGGCTTGAGGCAGGACAAAGGCTCAGTTTGTTGCTTGTTCTTTTGTTCACTTGTTTGTTTCCTGATTTGATTGGTATAAACAAGGGACCCTTGTGCAGGAGGTTAGACCCCGACTCCCTGAGGCCTTACCTCCCCTACGGGGTGGTACATTCTCAGCCAACAGAGCAGAAGCAGGCTGTAAAGTCGTGGGTTCTACCCCGCCCTCTGCTTCCTCTGCCCAGTCTCTCTGGTTGTGTAGCTGTCTGAGATCCTTCTCTATGGCACACGTGGCTATGCGGACCATAGAGCTTAGCAGTATAGGAAGCAAGCAGGCAGTTTCTGTTTGTCCTCTAGGGAGAAGGGATGCTAGCCCTGGCTAGCCCTGCCAAACTTGATGGGCCTGGGCTAACACCCTCCTCCCAGTGACAAAATAGAAGCCCTTTGCTCTTGATGGTCTGTAGTCCCTCTTACCCTTTGGGCTCAGTATTGCGATATCAGCCTAGGGCAGCTCACTGGGGTCCTGTGCCCTAGAGGCCTTTCTTTACTTCTGGGTTAGGGATATGCTTGCTGTGGTGTCTGAGGGGAAGCGTAGGCTGTGGGCCCTAGCCCTGGCCCTGTTTGCCGTCATCCCCACACCTCAGTGTCCCATCCGGGAGGCAGGCCCACTAGTAGTGCTGAGGTCTTGGTCAGGGTATTGGCAGGCAGGCAAACGGCCTGAGTGCTGAGCCTGCTGTGCACAAGTGTCTGTAGCAGTTGAGGGCTGTGTGGAGGACCAATGGGCCTGCCCAGGAGAGGGGAATTCCGTAGGTCTAGCCAGGGGCTCACTGTATTTCTAGCATGGAGAAGGGACTAAAAGGACAGGTGAGAGACTGACTCAGAAGAAAAGGGCCAGGTTCTAGATCTATGTAGTTAAAACTACCAGTAAGAGCCACCATGGATTGTGGATGCATTGGAAGGAGGACTGGACAAGGAGCACTCATGAGTTTGGATGGTTCCCCCCTCAGACATAAAGGACAGGAGCCTTCACAAGACAGTGACTGTCCACTTTGGGTGGATAGGCCTACTGGAGAAGTTTCTAGACCTTGTACTGTAAGCAGGCGGGCAAGAAGCTGAAGGAGGGGTCAGGGTCTGAGGCCTCAGTGGATGTGGCTCAGCCAAGAAGGCAGGGCCATTTGCACTGGCCTGACCTGACTTCTTTGACTTTAGACAGAGGATTGATTCATTTTGCTGGGCTCTGTGGGCCTCCTGCCCTGTCTGTGCATAAGGAGGTGCTCTCCCTGAGCCAGCTTGTAGGCTGTGATTCAGAAAGACTGCTTGGGCCCTCACTCTCTTCTCTCCAGAGGATGCATCCCTATAGGTCTGTTAGTACATGTCGGGAACCAGCAAGATGGCTCCATGCTCTGTGTGTCTTCATTATTTCTTCCTTAGAGTTGTTTTCTAAGCTGGGCATTAAGTGGCCTGTGGCCCATGGCTGCTGCAGCTGCATCTGGGACTGACTGGCTATGGAGAGCCTGTGTTGAGGGCAGGAGCGACAGCAGACAGGGCCCTTCTGGGTGCTTAGAGCCATACCCTTTTGTGTCTGGATTGGTTTGTGTCCTCCCTGTTGGGTCCCTCTGTAGTCCCTGGTTGCAGCCCTTACATCCCTCTGGGTGGCTTTTCCTGCTGGGATGTTTTATTTCTGAACCCCTCCAGAGCAGGACACAAGTCTGTCTCCCTCAAAAGTCCCAGCTTGGACAAGGGATGGAGTCAGGGATGCCCCTTCTGATGGGTTTTCTTGTCTCACTGGGTATTTTATGCTCTGTATTACTTTCACTTAGGGCTGTTCTAGAGCCACCAGACTAAAGGCCTGGGCTTTCCTGGCACCAATACATTTCTCTCTGCGATTTTTATTTTTTGAGAATGTGGCTTCAAACTCACTATGTAGCCAAGGCAGACCTTGAATTTGCTGCTCATGAGTGCAGTGCTGGCCAGTTTGTCCCATAAGGCAACAATGGATAGGTCAGGGTATTGGCCAGTTCCCCACTGAGCATGGTGGGCGTTGTATAATGGTGGCCAGTACTTATCCGCCACTAGATGTGTTCACTCAATACTCCTAGGGGATGAGCCCTGTGGGACAGTGCCAGCATCGATCCAGTGTTTGGCAGCACCAGGCTGTCTTTCCTCAGTGCACTTCCTTGCCTCACAAGCCCTGCCCTGGATATGTATACACTGTATGATGTGCTCCTGAGCAGTAGGCGTCCAGCACCTGTCTGGGGACTGAAGACCAAATGAGGGGTGGGAATGGTGGCAGCTGTGAAAAGAGATCCTGCTCAGTGATGGGCCAGCAGTTCCTTGGAGAACCGGTGCGTCAGGGACAAGGAAGAGGGTTCACATTACCAGGCACACTCCACTCCCCACTCCTGTCATGCCTCCCCAGGGGCTGGGGACAACATGCCCCTTCCCGAGGGTCCCCCCTTATTATCTCTACACAGCTTGGTTCCATCCTGAATTGTCCATTTGTGGCTTGGCTGACCTGGCTCTGCTCTGTGTATAGACTGCCTGGCTGACTCTCCAGGACCTGGGTGCTGCAGGTGGTCAAAGCAGCTACCCGAGCCAGGCGCGCTTCCCCAGCCTCCTTCCCATCACAGGCTGGGAACCAGGGTAGAATTGCTTCCCAGGCCAGCTGAAAATGAAGGTGAGGGACCCTGGGGCTGGTGGTGGCACTAAGCAGTCTGTGCTCCTGGGGTCAGGCAGTAGCTCCTCCCTGTGTTTGTGGATTTGGGTGCTGACAGCTTGTCTCCTGTGGGAGCTCAGGGCTTGGTTCAAACCATCTGCCAGGCTGGGCCCCACCCCAGGTTGCTCAGTGTCCAGAATTCCCTACAGCGGGACTGACCTGAACCATGAACCACGTCACTGCTACCTCAGCCCTGGTTGTCCACAGTGAGCCTCATAGACCCAGAGGTTCCTCCCTGCCCCCTCCTCATGTGGGTTCAGGAGGTAGGATGGGGAGATCAGGTATGGCTTCATGGAGAGGATCCTAGGAGTATGCTGGCTGCCTTCCAGGCAGAAGGACCTGTGCCAGCTAAGTTGATAGGAAGCAGAGCTTGGCAGAGAATCCCATTAGGGTGTGTGTGGGGGACAACACCAAAGCTAGCTCTACTGCACCTTTCTCGGGGTCAGATGTGTCCTCATTCCTTGCCTGGCTCATCTGGTGCCCCAGGGACTCTGTGGACACTCAGGTAGAAGCTGCCTTTTCCCTTCACAAGAAGGGGTGTATGAACTCTGGCCCTGGGGTGCAGTACTGCTGAGTCCTTGGTCTCCCTGATCCCTTGCTTGGCTAGTGACCTCAAGGCTCGGAGTCAGCACGGGACTGATGGGCTGTGATCTTTTCCAGGAGCGAGACCCAAACGGACACAGAGGCTGAGTGCCGAGACCTGGGACCTGCTGCGGCTCCCCCTGGACCGGGTGAGCTGGGAACTTAGGAACAGATGGCAGGAGAGACATAGTCAGCATGTGGACTCGAGGTTAATGAGCCTAGTGTGCAGTATTTGCTGGGCTGTCAGCATACTCTTTGGGTCCTGTCCCCTGGGAGATAAATGTTCCTCTCCAGCAGCCTGAGGCCCTACAGGAACCTCTTTGCCACCATTCCACCATCAGGTGGTCTGATTCTACTCTCATTCGTGAACCTTCCCCTGAGTGGCATGTCCTGGGTTCCTATTTGTTCCCTGCTGCTGGACTCTGGGGGGATGGGGGGACGGAGAACAGCTGTTATTGTTGGAGTAGTTGGTGGGTTTTGGCAAATCCCAAATGGGGGGAATGTGGGGGAGACTAGTGTGGGAACTATGTGGCCCTAGGCAGTATCCTGGACTCTCTGATCTTCTAATTGTAAACAGCCTTTGGAGCATGAGTTCAAGGTCAGGAACACCTGTGGTCATCTGTGTTGCCTAGCACCAGAAGGCTGGCATTTAAGGAAGTTGGCACCACTCAGATGTCTGTGTGGCCTTGTTTTGTGCCCTCGGTCCTGCGTCTTCCTTCGGAGACTGAGTGCCTTCTGTGCTGGGGCATGAAGCTGGGGCAGCTGGGATAACTGCTGAGAGGACACTTTGGCTTTCAATTGTCCTAGCCCATGTCCAATCTGCCTTTCCCTCTCCAGGAGCAGAATGGAGAGACCCACCACACAGGGGACTGGAGGGGTCCAGGCAGGGACTCGCTTCCCCTCCCCATGAGGAGCAGGAAGTACCAGGAAGGTCCGGATGCCATTGAGAGGAGACCCCGGGAGGGTAGCCACTCTCCACTGGACAGTGCTGATGTAAGGGTACAGGTGCCTCGGACGGTAGGTGCCTCCTGAGTTGAGGGGACAGTTGTAAACATGACCACGAAAGCTTTTCTTCCCTCTCTGCCTATCCAGCCTGGAAGCAAGGCAAGGCTGAGCTGACTAAGGGAGGCAAAGCTGTAAGCTGCTGGGCCTTCTACCTGGCTTGCTGATCCAGGCACCCTGAGGGCACAGAGCTCAAAACTGTTAGGCGCACCTCAGGGAGCCTCATAGGCATCCAAGTCAGCCTTGCTGCAGGTAGGTTCTGTCTCTTTGTGGGACTCGCTTTCCACCTTTGTCACTAGTCTTCAGGCAACCTCTGTGTTCAGGCCCCTTCGTTGCCTTACTGGGACCCTTTAGACCTGACTGCCCGAGCTAAGGAGCTGGGTTACACGGCCCACTCCAGGTATACTTTCCACCCCTCAGCAGGCGCTTTCGAGGTTCCAGAGTGGCTGGGTACCAGCCCAAACTCAAGGAACCCAGGCAGGGACACCAGTTTGGGAGCCCTCTGCCTCAAGCCTAAGAAGTGGTACAGCCAGCAACCCTGTCATGTGTCTCAGAATCTGAGGGGCCACCTGGGGAGTCTCTTAAGTTGCAGAGTGGTGGCCCTGAGCTGAGGGATGTGAGGGATGGCTGGAGAAGGATGGGAAGGCCCCAAGCTTGCTCACAGAGCAGGACTGTGTAAGAGGGGGCACATGCTCCATCCATGGGCAATGGCATGCTGTGGAGGGCATGCTGGGTGGCAGTGCACACTGTGGACCCAGTATGGAAAGGACAGCAGAGAGCTGGCATCTGCCCAGTGTTCTGACAGGTCTGGGCAGGGAGGGTGCCACCTACTCTACTTGGGCATCCTGATCAAAGCTAGACTGCAGACCTGGTAGTGGGTTGGTGTGGCCCAGCAGGGACCCACTGCATAGCCTGGAAGCTCAGACTTCCTGGAAAGCACTCAGCTTTCCTGAAATAGTAGGCTGGGTATCTCACTGGCCAGATAAAAGACTGGTGGCCAGTGGGTGGAGGGTGGGGCCTGCCAGAGATCCAGAGAAAGAGTCTGTATTTAGGCTCAAGAGTCTCTGTGCAGGGCACTCAGGTCCCGAGGCTCTAGGGAGTAGCATGTAACACCCTCACACTGCCGCAGGCTCAGGTGGCCTGTGCTGCAGAAGCCTTGGTTATTCTTAGTGCCTGGAGCCCACCCTTCCTGCCAGGGCGGCTGCCTCCAATTCCAATCCATCCCACTTTATTCCTATCCCAGGGAGCTAGAAAGGGAACACGTAGTCTCTTACCCCTGGGCTCATAGGAAGGTTGTGGTAGAGCCAAGAGGCCACCCTGCCAATATCAAGAGCTCCCCAGGCCAGAATGGGAGTCAGTCTGGGTGGCCTCAGGAGCAAAGCTGAGAGAAGAGACTGCTTCTCTAGGGGCCTAGCTTTAGCTTTGGAAGGAAGCCCAGGGGCCCAGGGGTTGGGTGGGAAAGGGCTTTCAAATAAGCTGTCCACCCCCACAGCCTTCATCATGCCCACCCACAGGCCTCAAGGGGTGTGCTCTGTGGAGCTGGGGAGAGCCAGCTCAGTGTTTACGGAGTGAGGGTGTGTGAGTGTGTGTGAGTGAGGGTGTGTGTGTGTGTGTGTGTGTGTGTGTGTGTGTGTGTGTGTGGTGTGTGTGTGCGGGCGCCCGGAGCACTCGTGAGCTGCAGCAGCGAGGGCGGGTACTGGGAGAGCCCAGCCTTCTCCCAGGCTCCTATTTAAGCATCAGGCGAAGACCGTGAGTCCCAGCAACAGCAGTGAGGAGGCACTTGGTACATCGGGCAGGTGGTAGCAGCTGTGCCTGGCACCTTGGCATCCTGCCCAGGCTGCAAGTGGCCTGGCACCCATACAGCTCCTGATTGCTGTGGCCGGAGGGAGCCTGTGATCCTGCGTGAGTGTGGGTCCTTGGGCATGCAGGGTCTTAGGTCAGTTGAGGTAGGGGTGGGCCAGCCCAGGATTGTACACTTCTCTAGGAGCTGGGCTTAACTAAAATAGAAGAGATCGCAGTTAGACATCAAGAGGAACTCAGACCCATGGGAAAGAACTAGGCCTTGAGACAAAGGAGAGATTTATTCAGGTGGTGGACAGGGAGACTCTTCACAGCCCTCACAGGACCTACACAGGGTCCTATGGTCTCAGACCTCGAAGCATGCTCCTGAGAGGTATAGCGGGGGGGGGGGGCAGGTCAGGGAGCATAGGAAGTCCAAGTTCCAAGTCTCTAGCCGGATATGATTCCACTGTATCTTGACAGCTCAGGAGTGAGAGCAAGAAGGGTCTCAGCAAATCCAGATCCTTCAAGAGCTTCTGTGAAGCCAGGAAGTCTGGAGCAGTGTGTGTGTGTTTAGGGAGGGGGGTGCATGGCTAACCAGACCCTTTCTATGGAGCAGCTTGGACCTATACTGCAGGCAGGCAGGCAGGCAGGCAGCTTTCTTTGAGCAGGTGTGCAATCCTCCAGAGACACCTGCGCAGCCCCCACTGGCCTCAGTGAGTACAGGCTAGTCCCTGCTGAGCCTGCAGGCTCCACTCAGCCCAAGTGTTCAGTTGTCCTCTGGCTGAGGCTAGGATTGTCAGTGTTCTTTTCTCTCTTGGCTCTGATGGTGTCGGGCTGCCAGCCTTATTGAAGTCATAGAAGGACAAAAGTCCTGCAGGCAGCAAGGTCAACCTGGGGGACCAGATCCAGAAGGGTCTCTCTCTTCTCTCTGCCATGTGACAGCTGGGTTCCCATTGCTTTAAGAATCCTGAACTCAGTTCTAAATTGGGGTTGTCCACCAAGTCTGCTCGTATCTGGATCCAGCTTTGTTCTTACCTCTGTGTGACCTTAGGTAGGCTGTCAAATCTTTCTGTGCCTGTGCCTCTGTGCACAGGGAAATCCCAGACATGAGATGGGTCATATGATAGGAGTCTCTCTGTATTCAGAAGGCCACAGCTTTGCAGAGCCAGGACTTTCCAGTCATTACTTTGTTGCTCTCTCTTTGTGTGGACTTTGATGGGCTGCTGGCCCCAGCTTCTCACATCAAGTGATTCTGGACCCCATCTCATCCCTTGCTAGTCCTGGACTCTAGACCAGGTGTCTGAGGCCCAGCCTGCAGGGTAACCCAAAGCCAAGGCCATTTCCTCCAAGGATATGTAAACTGAGTCTGGAATGGCACAGCTTGCTCTAGTCACCTGATGCTCAGGGTCTATAGCCTCCTCAACCCCTGTGACTTCCCTAGGCTTAGGATGGTCATCCCTGACCTAGGCTGTAGGCTACACCCCCACTCAGTTACCATACATTGAAGGACAGATCCTGCCATTCAGATCTGCCATCCCAGGGACCCAGAACCCAGTATAGACTCCAGAAAGTTCGTCCTCTTCAGGAAGGGACTCTCAGCAGTAGGCATCTGTATCCCCACCCTCAGCTCCTACGGAGGTCCAGCCCTTGCCCTTCGTGGACAAGGCTTCAGCCACCTGGCCCCTGCTCTAGCCAGCCGAAGAGGATTTAGGGGTGTTGGCATCTTTCCTCATACACTGGCTCCCACACAGCTGCTGTCTTTTGAGCTTGGCACTGTCTAGGACCTGTTGTTCAGTATAAACCCAGAAAGAGGCAAGAAGACCTCCCCACTCACCGACACCAGTCTCCATGCCCGATGGATCCTTCCATCATTGCCTCCTGACTGACTACTGAGATCACATACCTAGTGGCCATCCCAGCTTCAGGCTTGCAGAGGCCTGCTCACTGAATGTTGGAGGGTAGCCGGATCAGGGCTCGGCACAGAAGAGAGCTCTGTGTGACTGACAGGGCCCTCTGGGATGGGGTACAGGAGGCTTCCTGAAGATGGCGGCTTCTGACATGGGTCAGCCTGGAGGACGGACAGTCCAGGCTTGAAGCTGGGTAGGAAAGGGGTGGGCCAGGCCAAGATAGCAGCAGCAAGGCAGGGAAGTAGCTGAGTCTGGCTGCTTGGTAGTAGCCACATAAGTGGAGACAGGAGATGGGGAAGGTTTGGAGGCATTGTGTTAGGGATGGTAGCACCTGGGAGGATCCTGAGACCCTAGGTCTTAGAAATGTGTGTGGTCAGGGTGGGCAGTCCTGCCGAAGGTCTAGGAAGCTGAGGCACAGAGGGTTGAATTGATGTCTCCCTCCCCACCCAGGGCATTCCCAGGGCCCCGTCCTCTGACGAGGAGTGTTTCTTTGACCTGCTGAGTAAGTTCCAGAGCAGTCGTATGGACGACCAGCGCTGTCCCCTGGAGGAAGGCCAGGCTGGGGCTGCTGAGGCCACAGCTGCCCCGACCCTGGAGGATAGAGCAGGTGAGTGCAGAGCCTGGGTTGGGTCCACCAGCCAAGATCCAGCACTAAGCCTGGGAACCCCCAACAAGTCATAGAGGCTGGCTGCAAAGGGCCCCTATCATCCAGAACTCCCTCCCTCCACACTTGTCCCTGAAGCTGCATCCTCGGAAGTGTGTAATTACCCCACCCCGAAGAACACGAAATGTCTATGCACCCTAGCCTTTGAGTGTGTGGGAGGCCAAAGCTTTCTCCTGTCATCTCCTGAAGTCCTGGGAGGCAGGGGTGGGAGGCAGGGCAGGGGCAACATGATTCGAGGCAGGCATAGGGGAGGGCTGAGCCAGTCCCAGATGCCAGCAGCACTCGTGGCCCCCTCTCCAGCTTTCACTTTCTGTCCCTTGCAGCTCAGCCCTCCGTGACAGCTTCACCACAGACTGAGGAGTTCTTTGACCTCATTGCCAGCTCCCAGAGCCGCCGGCTGGATGACCAGAGGGCTAGTGTGGGCAGCCTGCCTGGGCTACGTATCACCCTCAACAATGTGGGGCACCTCCGAGGCGACGGGGACCCCCAGGAGCCAGGGGATGAGTTTTTCAACATGCTTATCAAATACCAGGTGGGTCTGCAATCAGAAGGGAATGGGTGGGGCTTCATCCAGGCTGGTCTAGTGGTGGTCCTCTGCCAGATGCAGAAGACACCTAGCAGGCCCATAGCAAGCCCTGTTCTTGCCGTCTCTGGCCTTATCTGAGAGACACCTGAGGAAGGTGACACATAGCAACAAGTACAGCCAGACGCTCAGGCCAAGGGGCCAAGAACCTCCCGAGATAAGAGTCTCGACACACTTTGGTGCCGGAGCTCAGCCTGGGGTTACCAGCTCCCCAAATCCAGGGATATCCATTCCAGGCTTCCACATCTGGGCAGAGAAAGCTGAGGGTCGAGGGGTACCCTGGAATTGGGAGGGAGGGAGGGACGGAGGGAAGGAGAGCAGGGATGTTAGTCCTGGCTGTAGGAATGGGAGCAGAAATGGCCCTGAAAAAGACCACGCAGCATGGGCCAACAGGTAAGATGGAGAGCCTGGAGCCTGGGAAGACAGGATCAGGGCAGGGCTACCCATGAATGGGTTTCAGTATATGTGATTGTGTGAGGCTGGGGTGCTGCAAGCTGAGCCACCTACCCAAGGCCTGGCAGCACAGGGGGTGGGTGGTAGGTTCATCCTGCTGGCCAGCTGCCCTCCAGAGGGAGCATGGACATGGTGGGACTTGAGCAGACACGGGAATGACCAGGGTCAGCATTCCACCTCTGCATTAGGCTAAGTTTCCAGATCAATGTTCATTCTCACAGAGGAGACAGAACCACAGTGGCATCCAGACAGCCTTCTCTAAGCCAGCCCCTCCTGAGAAGCCTTGCCCACTCAAATACCTGGGCCATCAGCTGCACCGGCTCCACTCCCATCTGCTCCAGGCCCTGAAGAGAAGCCAACACCGTCCAGGCCCCCCAGCCTCCACATCAGAACAGGCAGAGCCTGTGGTGTCAGCTGATTGATCCAAAGGAAGCCTTTGTGGGGATGGGGTTTTGGAGTAGTGCTGGCAATTTCCAAGCAACAAGCTCTGAGCTGTAGCCCCAGGCCCTCCAGGACCGTCCAGGGCTGTGCCAGGTTTCAGAGTAGTTCTAGGGGTCTAGTATCTGGATCAGCAAGTCCCAGAGTTGGGCCCAGTTGGCTGCTGACTTGTTCTATGACTAGAATATATGACCTAGCCCTTTCTATTTGCTTGGCCAGCCACAGCTCTGGGGAAGTCTTCAGGAGATACTGCTAAGGCAGGTCTTTAGCTTTACCCCAGAGCCAGGTACAAGAGGTGGCTGGAACAGGTCCCACTTGGATTACACCATTCTTCCCAAGCCAGTGTTTGCTGTCTTCAAATTTCCAATAAGCCCATCACCCATCCAGTGCCAGGATAGATTGATAGGCCCTCTAAAGGCCCAAGAAATGCAAGACCACCAACCTACATTGTGTGTCTGCCCAGTCCTCCAGGATTGATGACCAGCGCTGTCCACCCCCTGATGTGCTGCCCCGTGGCCCCACCATGCCTGATGAGGATTTCTTCAGCCTTATCCAGAGGGTGCAGGCTAAGCGGATGGACGAGCAGCGTGTGGACCTTGCTGGGAGTCCAGAGCAAGAGGCCAGTGGGCTGCCTGATCCCCGGCAGCAGTGTCCTCCAGGTGCCAGCTAAGGCCTCACCCCTACAGCCAGCCATACCCTACTCTGGACTCTGTAGGCTCACAGTTGTCCACAGTGGCCATGTTCCCTCAATAAGCCAAATCCTCCCAAGGCCATGATGGAGAGCCAGCTCAGCCCCAGCCCCTTCCCACTGAGCCAGATGGTGGGCACACAGCCCTCAAGGACCCCCCATTCCAGGTGGTGGTTTCAGGCTAGAGCTGCTATATGGGGAAGGGCATGCTTCTGTCCCCATATGATCCACAGCTTCCTGCAGGCCCTGCCCTGCCCTGCCCTAGGCTGGGCCTTCAGCATGTTGGCCCCAAGCCCCGGTGCTGTCCAGAGTCCTCTCCCTCAAGCCCTGCCCTGCCAAATGTGAAACTCTACTAACTCTCCCAAGCTCCCCAGAGGGGCTTCAAAGACTTCTTCTGGTGGGGGTTACAGTGGCAAGGCATCTTCTGTCCCCCAGCTGGTCCTGGGATGGCTATGAAGGAGGTACACTCTGATCTGCCTCACCTCCCCAAGGCAGGCACTATCCTGGCCCGGCTGTGCCCAACCCTGCTGAGGGAGATTGGTAGCTGCAAAGTCCGGATACCCCTGACCTGGTAGTCCCCAGCCTTGTACTTGGCCTTTGAGGAAAGAGGGAGCTTGCATGGCAGAGGGGAAAGGCAAGCCTCCAAGCCAAAAGCATAGGGTCTTGTCCTAGGAGTGCTGGCTGGCAGTAGACACTCCTGAGGGAATCTGCTCAACTAGATCCTCCAGTCAGTCCTCTTAGGGAACATCTACCTTATATTACTAGGCAGATGGTATCTTGGCCTTCCCCCCAAGGAGGGGTCCATATCTAAGTTGGATGCAGGGCACTGTAGTTGGGGTGGAGACTCAGGCAGGACTGCCGGGGCATCCATGAGGCAGACCCTTCGGGACCATGGTCCTAGTTCTTGCCTACAGGTCCTATAGGTAGCCCTACTGGAGGGCTCTCTATACAACTTTCTACAACTTTCTAACCCAGGGCCTCTTATCCTGTAGCCTCAGAGGGGGCCAGGGCAAGGGAAACTGGAGACCCAACTTCTGAGAGGGAGAGGCAGCATCACTCTGAGGGCAGAAGCAGATACCAGAGCACAGGGTCTCGGGCGGGACATGGTGGCTGCCCCGCATACTTGAATGTACATGCGTATTTATTGCTTACACGTGTTTGCCATGTTGTTCACGGGTCCTTTCCAACCCGAGAGGTACGTTTGTTTTGTTTTACCCAAAAATAAAAGTCTGCCAAGTGAGTGTGGCTTCTGTTGGGATTTGTGTCAGCCTTCCCAGGACATGGTATTGGCTTGCCCAGTGCAGCGTCTTCCAGCACACAAGCCACCTGAGATCATGAGGGATGTCCCTGCTGCATGTAATGATGAGAGATGGGGCCCGGGCCTCTACTGCTGTATTCTCTGCTGTTCTCCAGTATCCTGACTTTCCAGAGACAGGAAACAAAAGCCAGGGATGTCACAGTAACACTCAGTGGACACTCAGGACTAGCCCTTCCAACAAGCCTTACCTCGACTAGGTTGGACCCAGCCACAGAGCTTCCTTTGTCTTAGCAGTTCATATTAGAAGCACTGGATTATGCCAGTCTAAGCGACAGAGGAACTTAGAGAAGGCCTGGACTTGTCTTCAATGTTCATGTAGTGAGCAGTACCCTATGTGGCTTGTATCCTGACTGGGCCCTTTGGGGAGTGCCCTGATGAGCCAAGGGAAGCAGAACATATAGCTAAGACCAGTAAAATAGCTTGGAGAAGTCTCTATAGTCTGGAGCACTGTGGTTGCTCTAGAGGCAGCCACACTTCCGGGCAGGCTGAAATTGCTCAGGTGCTGGGAGGCCAGCTGCCAAAGATGGCGGCTATGGGAAGGGAATGTATTGAGAGAGCCAAGCCACCCGACGGAGTCCCGCTGAAAGCACTGGTCTAAGAGGTACTAGGATGTTGGGGTGGTGCTCTACTTAGAGTCTCCACTGAGAGGGAGGAAGGCACAACCATTCCAGGCTGTCAGGAACCTGGCCACATGATTGGGAACTGTGGCCCTGGTGAGTCTGCAGAACATGGTGAGGTGTGAACTCTGCCATAATGGACTATGTGGAAAGTGAAGCTTCAAGTGAAAGCCTGATACACAGGAGAGCCTCCCTGGGAAGGCACACACAGGTCCAAACCACAGGCTTCCCAGCCAGAGGAGATACTCTAGATCCAGCTCCGTACTGTCAGGTCTAGCCAGCTCCAGGCCTCCTACAACTCTGGTCCAGACACTTGAGGACAAGGCAACCCAGCCAGGCTCCACTGGCTCCTGACTTGAAGGCTCACAAGCAAGGCAATCGGCCCCTCTGACCTCTGTGTCCTCCACAGGGAGCAGGCTGGAGTAGGAGGTTGGCTCTGCCTCTAGGATGTGACAGTTTGTACAAATGGCACAGGAGGCTCTGGTGGGGATAATAGCAGGGTGTTTGCCAAGGGAAGGACAGGGGGTAATCGAATGAAGGCATAGACTGCAAGTGCACCTGGCCTCCCACGGCCCAGGGTGAACTGCTAATCACTAGCTGGGGTCCCAGGAGCCAGGGATGCGTTGTCACTGTCAACTGCCTTCTCCACCCTCCTGTCCCACGTTTTCCCCAGCCAGATGGACTGCTGATTAATGTTGAAGGTCACAGGGCCCAGAAACTCCCGAAAAAAGCCAGTTTGTGCTTCTGCTTGACTTCCTAACCACAAGAATATCCCGAAGGCATGTCAGACAAAGTCAGGAGATGAAGCACACACACCAAGGCAAACATGATGTGGCCCTCATCACTTCCACACATCTCCTGTTACCTCCAAACAGAACGAAGAATTGAGAGGTGTAGGCAGCTCGTGAGGGTGGGGTGGGATGTATATGTGTGGAGTGTCTCTGCCTGGATCACTCTCCTTAGCCTCTGAGCAGCGCTCTGCGTGTCTACGGCCACCCAGAGCAGCCAGTTCTGCTACAAAAGCCAAGCCTCAGGGCTGGGCTGGGCTGGACACTAGCTCACACAACAGAAGCCACCAGTGCAAGCCAGGGGAAGGCAGGTAACGTAGGAGGAAGTAGCAAAGTGCTCTGAGGAACAAGAACCACCCAAGGCCAACTGAACACCAGATCCAGCCCTACTTAGAAAAGAGAACTACTGCACGGGACAGAGCCACCCCTGAAGAGTTGGGTGGTCATGAGGCTGGGCTCCTACAGCCACAGAGTTGTTCCGATTTCAGAAGAGAAAAACAGGAGCCCAGGCCCAGCACCTGGAGGCGATGGCTGTTTACTGACAAGGAAGAGCAGGCTTGAGAGGCTCCAAGTGAAGGGAGTGACTTTTGGGAAGACTGGAGTCCATAGCTGCAGGAGTGTACAGGTCAGCTCTGTTCCATCTTGCCAGGGTGGGGGGGATCCTCACCCCCTTCTGGGGTGGCAGGTGGTTCAGCAGCCTCCAGAATCAGTTCCAGGGCACCGTCACCAGACACCCGGCGTACCTCCTCTCCTCTGGCTGCTAGGATCTCTTCAATGTTCCTGCAAGACAGTAAGGGCAGCTGCAGCTACTCTGGGCTCCCTCAAGGGCATCCCATGGTCATCTTGGGCCTGGAACACTTGTCCCAGCATCCCAGTAGCAGCAGTACCCTGCAGCACCTACTGGCACCTTCACCAAATGTGTCTCTTAACAAGTCCCACCTCAGAAGCCATGTCTCTTGTACAGTGTACCACCCACCCAGGGCCTTGGCCCCTCCTCTCACCAGCTAACGCCCGCCCATCCCTGCATTTCTGTCCTGTTTCTACATATCAGAGCTGAGATTTCTCTGCAGCACAGGTCCAAGAAGTGAGTCCTAGAGATCCGAGGCCTGCACACTTATCACAGGCTATCTCCTCTGTGGTTCTGCCCTTACTCCTGCCACTGATCCTTCCTCACAGAACATTAAGAAGGCATCGGACGCCGGGCAGTGGTGTCACATGCCTTTAATCCCAGCACTTGGGAGGCAGAGGCAGGCGGATTTCTGAGTTCGAGGCCAGCCTGGTCTACAGAGTGAGTTCCAGGACAGCCAGGGCTACACAGAGAAACCCTGTCTCAAAAAAAAAAAAAAAAAAAAAAAAAAGAAGAAGAAGAAGAAAAAGGCATCAGGCACATCCTCCAAACTGACTCCTGGTCCTCCCCGCTGCTCTCCCAAAAGTGGGAACACCAACTGAAGACTGGGCTGGTCCATAATCTGATACATACCCTTCCATCTGCCCTGAGTTGGAAGAGGACAAAAAGCCTCCACTAGAAAGTGACAAGGCCACTGGAGAGATCAGAGATCAGACAATGAATGACAGAGGTAGAGGCATAGAACTAGTTTGCTATATTTGGGGCCATTCATGGTTTATCTGAAGTTCAAATTCAACTGTTTCCAGACCCACGTGGAAGATGGGCTGTCCAGGCAATGAACCCAGGTTCACACAGGGCCACAATCCTACTGTCTCCTACTCCTCCCAGCTGGCCTCACCTCTTCCCCTTCAGGTCAGAGAACCAGCTTAGGTTGTCTGCGATGATATGGTGGTTCTGGCAACCAGGGCAAGTCACGATGACCACACCCTGGTGATAGGCCAACTTTGAGATGCGCTTGGATGACCGAGTCCCACAGACCTAGCTGGGTTAGAGAGGTGGTCAGACACAAGGTACACACAGGCGAGTCCCTCCCAAGCTCCATCCTGAGGGACAGCCTCAACCCTTTCTCTGATGATCCCATCTAGGAGAGCGTCATTTCTAGACACCTGTTTCCTGATAACCCAAGCCATCTCCTAGAAGGCCCTCATAGCTAGCTTCATTCCCACCCAGCCTTTTTGTAAAGACCCCGCCCCCTCCCTGGTCCGTAGGGTACTTCCACTGTTTCTGCCATAAAGGAAACCAGCCACCACTGGGTGCTGCCGACCGCGCCCACCTTGCAGGTGTAGACGAGTTGATAGTGGTCCACTTGCACGCGCCCCAGCGCCGCCGCACGCCCTGATCCCGGCGCGGAGCTCGAGCTCCGCCAGCCCCAGGCCCAGCCCCGAAGTCTCTCCGCGGTCTTTAGGCGACCCCCCAAATCCCAAAGCCGCCGCGGTCCGGAATCCCGGGTCCACACACTACGAAATAGTGTCGGCGTGCGGCTCAGCGACGTCCGCAACATCCTGTCTGCGATCCTTGGCCGCCTCTTCTTGCACCGCCCCGTGAAGCTGCATCGGCCATTTTGGTAACGGGCGCAGCGGCCGGAAGCGGCCCTCTTCGGCTTCCCTCCGCCACCGGCGCGCTGCATTCTGTCGCCCCCTGGTGGTCGCCCCGCTTGCATAGCCAACCAACAGGCTCCCCTCGGTGATTATTTTATTTAGCTGCATTTTTCTAATACGTGTACAACGTATGTGTGGCGTACAGTAAAAACGCAGCATCCCTTCACAATTACACAGACGCTCGGTGCGATCCTCTAGGAGCCCTCGGTGTCGGTGTTGTCGCTGCCTGTCGTATTCCCGCGATCCCCCTCTCCCTGCCGCCAGCTGTTCTGCATCTTGCGGAGCGCCCGCTTCCTGTGGGACCCGCAGTGTGAGCAGGTAGGTGCAGGTGTCCCACCCGCCCAGCCGTCCTGCCCGCCGCCCCACACCTGCGGTAATTCTCGAAGCTCTCCTTTAGGCGGCGCCGCTCCTTCTCCGGGGGCTCGCTGATGCTGGGCTCCATGCTCTGTAGAAGGAACGGGGCCGGCAGCTGGACACCGTAGTCTTACCACGGCAGTTCTGGGACTCCAGCAGGTGTGAAGCACAGCTAGCTGGTCGTGGGGTGACTACCCCTTTTTAGCCAGGCGAGTGGAAGAGTTCTTTGCAGTGAACGGCTGCATATGGGTGTCCTTACATTGTTGCCTCCCTCCCCTGTCCAACCACCCCACATCTAGGGTTCCAGATGGGCCTCCAGTTAATGCAACAAACACTCCCCAGATGTTACATCATACGCATGGACTACAAAGACCTTGTGATCCCCAGCTGTCCAGATGGAGTCACCCTCCTCCCCAGGATCAGCCATTTAGTAACCAGGGCTCTTGGGGACCCCAATCAGCCTTACATGGGTCTGTGAAAGATGCTCCTTGTTCAGAGCCATAAAGGGCTGCTCTGGGCTCTCCCTGTCTGCCAGTACACCTGAAAAGAAGTTCTGTGCTTGTGGGGGTCCCGTCTGGCATGGCCACCTCCCTCTGCTAACAGCCCAACTAGCATTAGCTTAGGCCAGCCTTATGAGTCCAGTGGAATCTGTATTTCACAGACAGGAACAGGCTGATCCCTTGGCCGCTACATCAACAGGGCTCCTATCATCACTCACCCATACTTCCCAAGCTGACTGTCACCAAACACAAGGACAGATGGGTAGGAAAGACTCCAGGTCCCCATGATAGTTTGCTAATGCATAGCCCAGTCCATGTCCCTATTAGCTTGGCAACATTCTTGTGCCTAGTGGTACCCATGGGTGGTGTGGGGCAGCCTCAGTGGAGAGCTCAGGGCCTTTGGACCCTGAGGTAAGAGCGACTACACCATTTAGTTAGAAGAGCATTCATTCCAGGTGGCCAGGCCCAGCATGCCCCAGGTCCTGGGCAGACCAAGGCTCAAGCCTCAGGCAGAAGGTGTGCAGGGAAGGCTAGGAATATCAAGAAACAGTTATATCCAAGAAGGGCTCAGGGACGAGAGCAACCAGCAGCCCTGCCCCCTTCATTTTCATTGTGCCTCACTGCTGGCATGCCTTCAAAGGAGCTGGCTGTTCTTGCATTCTCCTCCTTGTGTGCCCACGTAGATCTCAGTGGCCTCAGGTTGGGTCTTGGGGGCTGCAGTGGGTGACCCATGCTTCTCCATCTACATCTCTTGTTCCCCTTTTGCCTTTGGTTAGAGCCTGGAGTGAGGCTGAGCTGAGGAAGTATGTCTGACTTCTCACGAAAGCTCCCTGGGCTCCTTCCTGCACCAGACCCTCTCACCACCCATCTTCAGCTGCCCCAAATGCCATCCCCCAACTATTAGATCAGAGGAGGGTCCTGCCTGGCAGACTGCTACTGTGGATAGCATAACCCCTACCTCCTTGCTTGCTGCTGCACTGTCCATAGCTCTACACCTCCCCTCCTCATTGAGCACACCTGGATACTGGCTAGTATCTCCCCCTGCAGGAGGAAGGTTGGTAGAGAAAGATGGGCCTATGCAGGATGGGGCCTTCACATTCACTGTCCTCTGAGCCACAGACCCCGAGACCTAAGCCCCACATTCAGATCAGATTCCTTATTCTCTGGGTGTGTTAGCCTAAGAGTTCAGCCCTTCACCATTGACTGTCCTTGCCTTGGGGAGTGTCATCCTCGGTTGGAGTGGTGTGAATTCTGAGACAAAGTAAATCACACAGCTCTCTGTGCTGAGGATGGGCCAGGGTTTAGGGAGGCCAGGAGACTAGTCTAGATGCCTCTGGCAGTACATGGTAATCCCCACCTCCTCACCTTTGTCTGAGAGCTGGGCATCCTCCTCCAGATCCTGAGGCAGTGAGAGCTTCCAGATAGAGACATGTCACCCAGTTAGGTCATGCTACAAGCCACCATTGCCCTTCCAGGACTAGGTGTGGCCCAGCCCACTGCCCGCTTGACTCCAGCTCCTCATTTGACACAGCCATCACTGTCAGCCCTCTGCACAGAGATCCTCAGAGACTTAGTCCCAGCCAAGCCAACAGACAAAGGGAACCCTAGCATGAAGCTCTTGTCCTGAGAGGCCAGGCAGGATACGGGCATTGGTCTAGGCCTCACTTTGTTCACAAGCAACAGCTTAGAGTTTGGCCAGCACTCTTCTCTGTATCCAACCCAAAATGGGAGAAAAGGGACAGCCCAGTTTAAGGGGACAGGACCACGTGGGAGATGAGTGTGAGGTCAGGTGGAAGTTGAAGGCCAGGGAGACGACCACTCTGTGTCCACACTCACCTCCTGGGAGTTCCTGGGTGAACTGTCTTCCAAGTCAGAGCTCTGTGGCCACAGAAAAGGGAGTTGGTCAGTGGTCTGGAGGGGTTCCAAACACCTGGGTATGGGCCGTGTAGGGTGTGGTCAGAGTCCCATCCAAGCTCTATCCTCTAGAGAGGCCTTGCACACAACTCTAGATATGCCCAGAACATGTCTTTCTTAGCACTACACTGCCAAGCCACCTGAAGGTTACTCCTTGGTCAAGGCTACTGTTCTTGGAGTGGTGTGAATAACTGGGCCTTGAGTTACATCTATGACTGTCATTTCACCATGAGAAGCTCTAAAGAGGAAAAATGGGATTCAGGAAGGCCAGGCATTTTCTGGGGCCACAGCAGAGCAGCAGTCATGCCGGGGTGGTGATAGGGATGCTTCTAGCTGCATGATCCCTCTTGGAATCTTGCTTTGACCCCACATCCTCCCCAGCACCCTCACTGCCCAGACTACCCTAGCTACAGCAGACACAGAGGCCGGCCTACCAGGATGAGCATGTCCAATTGCTGCTGCTTGAGTCTGCCCTCAGCGGCCAGTAATCGGCCCTCAGTCTGGAACAGCTGCAGCTGCAGCTCGTCTGCCTTCTCACCCAGTTCTCGAATCTGCTTTCGCAGCTTATCTTTGTCCTGAAAGCTTTGGGTACACTGTGCATGCAGCTCTTCCCTTGAGGCCATAGCCTGTAGGAACATCAGAGAGCTCACCTTCAGCAAGGGACCTGGCCAGAGATGCCCTAGGCTCTCATTTGACAGTTCAGGTCTTAGCCTCTACCACAGGTCCTGGTTGGACATCAACCACCCAGTTTTGCAGCTGGAATTGCTGAACTAGAGCGATTCTCAAAGCAGTCAGGGCTCTCAGTACAAAATGAACAAATACTGGGTGGAGTAGGAAATGACCAGATTCTTAGCACTTGGGAGGTAGAAGCAGGATCAATAGTTCAATGCCATCTTTGGACATATATTGAGTTGGAGGCAAGATTGGATTACATGAGATACTGTCTCAGAAAACAAAACACTTCAAAGAAGCAGCCAAAAATCTCCGTGATTAATGCTCAGTAGTTCATAGGAAGCCCAACTGAGGAGTTCTGTATCCCCAGCAGATAGGCAGTGGGTATTTCTGTCACAAAGGAACCCTAGCATGAAGGGTTTTATGTGACGTATTTTATAAATTCTGGATGCAGCTTGATATCAAAAACAGGATTCATGGCTGTTCTTAAATGAACACAATTTTTTTTCTTTTGTTTCTTGGAAGACAGTTTCATTATCCTAGTTTTTACTATTAGCTGAGGATGGCCTTGAACCCATGATTCTCCTGCCTTTACCTCTAAATTCTGGAACCAGCATGCTGGGACTGACATGTACTACTAAATGTGGCTCAGTTGCTACCACTTTTTGGTGGTGGTGGTGGCGGCTTTTGACACAGGGTCTCACATTGGATCCCAAACTGGCTTGGAACTCACTGTAAATCAGATTGCCCTTAAATTCACAGAAATTATTTTGTCTTAACCTCCAAGTGCTAGGATTGCAGGCATGAGTTGCCACTACTGCTACTGCCTCTACCAGGGAACCACCACCAGTTCTTGTACCAAATGCTCCCCACCCCCAGCCTATGCATCTAGTAGCTTCCTCTCCCCTATTGAAGTCTCCCACCTGTTCTTACCCTACCCAACACAGGGACTACAGTGTTCTCCTCCTACTTAAGCTCTTCCTTTGAGTAAGGTAGACTTTACTGCATTTGTACAAGTGGTCCCAGGTTCTATCTTTCAACACTGCCAAGTTACCTTGAGCATAAATAAATAAAAAATGCTTTGCAGCCGGGCACTGGTGGTGCACGCCTTTAATCCCAGCACTTGGGAGGCAGAGGCAGGTGGATTTCTGAGTTCAAGGCCAGCCTAGTCTACAGAGTGAGTTCCAGGACAGCCAGGGCTACACAGAGAAACCCTGTCTCGAAAAACCAAAATAAAATAAAATAAAAAATAAAAAATGCTTTGACCACTGCTCCAGAGTCTGCTGCAGCAATACCCCAACAGTCCTTGTTCTCAGTCTCTGAACACAAGTGTGGCACCTACCTGGTCCCTCTCAATGGAGACCTCCTCCATCTGCTGCAGAATAGCCTCGATACGGTCCTTGTACATCTTGGCATCCTTGCGCAAGGCCAGGCACTGCAGCTCGAACATCTCCTTTTCCTCCATGCACTACAGGAAGCACCACTCAGCCTCACCCCACTCCTCCTCCCCCTGAGCTGGACTCAGAGCAGCAGCTCCAGAGCACACTGGTCGGGCTAGCTGGGATAATGAGGGAGGCACTGGAGTTCCAGTCCAACCTAGTCCAAGGCCGTGGCCTCAGCCACCATTGGTCACATTGAAAGCCCAAAGGGTGACCTTAGCTGTGGACACGACACTACTGTGTACTGTGAATTGATAAAGGGGAGACAGTGAGCTAGGTCCCAGACCCCACCATCCAGGATCCCAATGGGCATTGCTTGCCTGCCCTGATCTCTCACCCGGGCCCGGAGGGTCTCAGCCTGGCGGAGGTCCTTGCGTAGGGAGAAGATGGTGCTGGCCTGCTCCTGGTGTTCCTGCAATGCTTGACGCCAATCCTCCTCCAGCACTTGAATGTATGGGCTATTCCTGTCTAGCTTACCCTCCTGGAGGTGGCAGAGGGCAACAAGCCTGGCTGAGGAGGCCCACAATGCCACAGCCACTGCAGTTGTACCGTCTGATGTGCCTAGCTTCCAGCCCCTGCAGATGTGAGGCCTGGTGTGCACTGGTGGTCTCCCTACCTGCACAGAGACCTGCAGCTCCTGCACCCGGGCCTGCAGCAAGTCCTTTTCCTGCTGCAGTTCCCACAGCAGTTCCTGGCTAGGCCGCTGCTCCATGGCGTGCCTGAGCTTCAGTGTGTGTTTGCGCTCCACCTTGCAGTCATCCTCGGCCTTCATGAGGCTGTGCCTGAGCCGGTCCACCTGTGGGTGGCCCAGTCAGCTGCAGCCTCCTCCAGGCTACCCCCCTGTGGGTGGAGCGAGTGATCACCTCAAGCTGCAGGTCACGGTTCCGCATGAGCGCCGCACCCTTCTCTTCACTCAGATGCGCCAGGCGCATGGCCAGGTCATAGTTCTCATCCTTGCAGCGCTTCAGCTCCGCACCGCTCAGCTCACACTCTTCCTTGAGCCGCTGCACCCGCTCCTGGTGCTTGCGCAGCAGACTGTCCTTTACCCTCAGCTCCTTGATGAAGTCATCCTTGGAGTTCAGGAGGGCCGTCAGGTCCTGAACCTTCTTTTGAAGCTTCATGACCTCTGTCATCAGCAGCTGGGTCAGGCCAGACTCCCCTGATGCATCTGGGGACCATGCAGTGTCAGATGGAACCTGTGGCTGTCACCTGCAGACCCCGTGCTTGAAGTCCACAAGTGTGTGCTTGAAGACTAGCAGTTTGAGGGACGGAGGGAGCATTCCTGGCCTCCCACAGAGAAGCTGGTAGGATGGGTCCCTCCAGACTGAGTGTACTCAGTAGGCCCAGTTGGCCTTGCTGTCCCTCACAGGTGAACTGAGAGTCTGACCCATCGCCCAGGACCACTCACACATGCCAAGACTACAATTGGCCTTCTGTCTCCCCCTAGCCCCTGCTTTTTGAGACGTCTTGCTATGTAGTCCAGGCTGGCCTCTCACTCAGACATCTGCTTGTCTCTGTCTCCAGACTACCAGGGTTAAAGGTGTGTGCCATCATACCCGCCCTGTTTCTCTTACAGTGATCTTTATGAGATGAATGAGGATTGATGGGATTGTGGCTATTCCATCAGGAGAGGACCCCTCTGACCCCTCTGGAAACTGTAGGACTCTGCTCTTGGCTGACAAATGGACCCTGCAGAAATGGCACTTCAGAGGGGTCACTACTTCTCAGTGAGATTTCCAGGCTGTGAGAAGGAAAGGCAGAGAAGGGCTCCCCTTCTGGAGACCAGCAGGACCTCAGCAATCCAGAAGGGCCCTGCCCCTGAGAACCTGAGAGTAGTCACCAGGGACCACTACCCTGATCTACGTCATAAGGCTTGTATCAGACCTAGTCGCTCCAATGCAATCATAGAAGCCAGGACCGAGGAGCACCTGAGTGCACCCACAGCACCCACCCACACCTGTGCCTCTCACCAATGATCATGGAGAAGACGCGGGCCGGCTCCTTGCCTGTAACTCTCCTGTATAACTGAGGATAGTACAGTTCCAGGCTCTCAAGGAAAGCTACGTAGCCCTTATGGCCTGTCCGCTGCAGGATGTCCAGGAGCACACCTTCAGGTGGAAGACACAGAGTCAAGGCCAAGGTCTAGCTAGGTGGAGGCTCCTGGGATGGCTAGGATGATCACTCTGGGTAGATATCCCAAGCTCTAGACACCTCCCCTTCCTTCTGGACAGTACCTAGCCGAGGAATCTGGGCCATTGAATAAGTCACCCTGCAGGTCTCAGTTTAGGTAGGATAGGGTGCTGCTTTCCCTCTGGTGGCTCTCTCAGGGCCTGAACAGACTCCCCTTCCTCCACTGGGCAGCAGTGGATAGTCATGACAAGAGGGGAGGAGGCTCTCACTCATGTATCCTACATGGGGATGGAGCTGGGTGGGGACAAGGCCAGGGTAGCTAGCAGAGCATGGAGCAGCCTCTGGCTGGGGATCATGAGGGACTAGGGCCTGCTGGTGCAGGGGCAGCCCTCACCCACTTTCCGCTTGCGGATGACCAGGTTGGGGTCACTGAGCACCTGCTCCTCATCATCAGGGTTCAGGACTTTGCACTGGCGCAGATAGGGTGTAATCCGTGAGGGGTCAATGACAGAGATGAGCTTCACCCGGAAGCTCTCCAGGGCACTCCAGCACTCGTCGTCATTTTCATAGTCTGACATGTCCTCTGTAGGCTGTGGTTATAGTGGGGGAGAGCCGCTGAGGAAGTGCCCACCTTCTGTTCCCTGCTGGGCCTGGAGCAGTCAGCCTACGATAGGACCCAGGCCTATGAGTGCCAGGGCAGGGCTTTGGGCCCGCAGGGTCCAAATAAGAGACTTATTCTAGGGAAATTTGAGGGCTCAGCCTCATCTCAGCTCCGTGGACATTTTCTGAGGGAAGGCAGAGGTCCATAGACAAGCCCCTCCTCAGGCCACCTGTCAAACTGACCTTCTCCAAGCAACTGTCCTGCCCCCAGCACCTCAAGCTTTCTCATATGGATATGCAGAGAAGGGACCTGTTGGGGTCTAAGAGAATACTCCTTGTACAACAGCCCTGCTCTAGCTTCTGCCCTCTACCCAAAAGTGCTCTGGCATGCCCTGGGGGTAGGAGCTTTTGCCCCAAGTGGCCATCCTCCATAGTACCTTCTTGGGTGGCATGGACCCTGGCTGGCCAGTCTCCAGATTGGGACTAAGAGGATCTGGTTGGCTGGAGGCTTTCTCCCTCTGCCAGGGAGCCAGGCCTGTGTCTGACTTCCTCATTCCCTGACAGGCCCCATGTCCTTCAGGCCTTCCGTTGTAGCCTGCCAGTGATGCAACAGCCCTCTGCCTGTGGCATGGTGCTATTCTGGGAGGGCAAGTAAGGGCTGGCCGCAGGAGCATGTTGCCTTCCTGCTAGGCTGGAGTGTACTGGCAATGTCATTCACAGTCTACAGACATCTGCTGTGGCTTCCCTCTAGTCAGGCGCTAGGCCAGCAAATCCTGTGCCTTTGGCCACATGATGGAGATCGATCAAGCCAGTTGTACATGCTCATGTGGAGCTACCCACTATTCCTACATGTGGAGAAGTGTAGCCTCAGTGAATGGCTTCAGTGACTATAGGGCTGAGTTAAGGTGGCCTTAGAGAGCCCCTGGCTCAGTCCCTAGCCCCAGGAGAACACAGATTTTTGTCCAGAGGAGCTGCATCTCCAGTTGTAGACATGGCCACAGCAGGCTTCTTCTTCAGAAGCACCTCTCAGCTTCCTGCTGCACTTTCTGGTTGATCCAGTGGACAGACATTTCTCTAAACCTTGGTCCTATTGCCTGCCATTTCAGCTCCACAGCCACATGGCCCCAGCACTGGGGGACTATATTGCAGTGTACAAAGATTAATCAAATGAAGGGGTGAGAGTGGAGGCCACCTGTATGTAGGTACTTACACGCTCCCAGGATCCCCAGCAGAGTCACCACAGGCTTCCACCCACCTTCCAGGAGGAGTGCTGAACGTACCTGCCAGCTGGGTGCTGTCTGGGCTATGGGTGCGCCAGGAGCTTGGGTCTCTGGGAGTGTGGAGATACTCCCTAACTGGAGAAGGGTGGAGCCACGAGGGAGGCTGTGCACTTCCTGATGTGTTCTGGTTGACGCCACAAGCCAGCCAGTCCTCCCGCAGGGGGACAGTCCCTAGTGGTCTACTTTCTGATTGGCCCATCCAGGAGCAGAACAGAGGGAAGTAGAAGTATTCTGGGAGCCAACGAGCCCTCCCTGCCTGCTCATCTGGACTGGGGACCTGAAGACACAGAGAATCTGAATATCTGGCATTGTGGATGGGCTGTCCAAGGTTCTCCTAGATCCATCCAGGTTTCTGAAAGCTGCTTTTCTAACACGGCCCTGTCTCATATCCTCATCTGCCATCCAAAGACAGTGGCGCAGGGTACGTACAGTGGGACAACGCTTGGTCAAAATCCACAAGCTGTAGGCAGCTATAGTTCTCTATAGACTGTGTACCACAGCCTCTACTTCAGGGTGGCCCTTCAAGAGTCAGCCTGAGATGGGCATGGGGACCTGCTAGCCCTGCCCAGCCAATGTAGCTGTTAGCCTATGAGATGAGTTTAGGCAAAAGTTTCCAATGCTGTGTGGGAAGGGTGGGAAACTTACATAGAGCAGAGCCCCAGCTGGCCCCTTCTTTTGTGGCTTACTGCCCTTCTGCTTGCTCCTGTGGGACAGTGGCCTTGAACCATACTTCCAAAAGTAGCAGTCAGGAGTCCTCTTTGGCCTTGGGGATGCCACACTGCTAAGGATTGTGCCTTTCTGGGTTTCCAGGATGGCAAAGAGGAGTCCATGGCTTTGCAGTCACTCCAGGAAGGAGATCACAGGCCTCCACAGTGGTGTCCCCAAATAGTAAAAATGCAGATCATGGTGTCTTCTTAAAAGTGTTAATAAAATGTGGAGCTTTTGCCTATAAAATTGAGGTGGAAGTCAATAGCACAGATAGCTGAAAAAACCCCAAGTTCTCCAGAATGGAGAAAACTAGTGCAGATGTTAGAGGGAGCCATGACAAACACTGGTCCCTGGATGCATGATGTGCCTTAATAGTGGGCAACCACAGCTGGTGGTTTGTGCATGATGGCCATCAGCTGGGGTGACAGCTGGTACAAGCACTAGGACTAAGTAGGTCACACCATTTTACTATGAGCTGGAAGTTTCCCACAGAAGGCAGACACACGTAAGAACTAAATCCTGGAGAGCCAAGGGCCCAGGACGAACAGAGAGTCTGGTGTCATGGAAATAGTGACTAAGAAAAAGGAGAGACTGGAGAGATGACTCAGCGGTTAAGAGCACTGACTGCTCTTCCAGTCCTGAGTTCAGTTCCCAGCAACCATCTGGAAGGGATCTGATTGCCTCTTCTGGTTTGTCAAGGGAGTAACAGTGTACTCACATACATAAAACAAATAATTTATTTTTTAAAATTATTATTGGGAGAGATAAGACCCAATGGGTTTTTGGCCCATTGCCAAATGCAAGCCTTCCACCCTGAGTAAGAGCTGCTGCTGTGATAGATGCTGGTTCCAGAGACCTCGCCTAGGGGTTACAGGCTAGTTGACATATTCCTTTTTTTTTTCTTTTTTAAAGATTTATTTAAGTATGAGTGCTCTATCTGCATATACACCTGCGTGCCAGAAGAGGGCATCAGATCCCATTATAGATGGTTATGATCTACCATGTTGGGGATTGAACTCAGGACCTCTGGAAGAGCAGCCAGTGCTCTTAACCACTGAGCCAGCCCAACACATTTTCTTGAAATGAGAAGAAGCGCTGTTTCTCTATTCTCTCTGCTCTCTGGTGAAGTGCTGGGTCCAGGGGCTGCCTGGGCAGCAAAGGGTGTGAGAGGCTCTCAGAACTGGCAGACAATCACATCCCCAGATGATGGTGGGTACCCAGCACTAGGCAAAACCACAAAAGGCTATACATTGCTTTTTAAGTGAAAAATAGACATTTACTTTATTCCCTTTCCCTCACATATGTGGACCCGTGTTTGGTAACAGTTAAGCCTGTGATCACATGGCCACTGCTATCATCACAGCATGTTGCTTGCTACCCAGAACTTAATCTGCAGGCCTGTAGCTTTCTGGCCTCCCATCTTCATGCCGAGGATTGTGGGCTTCTGGTCAGGCTCGGGCCCTGCCTCTTGCCTGGTGTGAGAGTGGGTTTCTGGACCCCTTGAGTCCTTGTCCTGAAATAAAGGATACTCTTGATACCTCGCCAGGGCCCAGACATCAAGAAAGACTACACAGATGGTACTGCTCAACAGCAAGGACTGAAGACAGACAGTTCGGCTGATGGTGGCCTCACGAGCCAACTAGAACATCATGACCACCTCAGTCCCATCAGCTTCCTTGGTTACAGGCTGACCTGGACCCAGGGACCCAACAATGAAAGCAAGGTACAGCCTGGGGTTTGTGGTTAGAGAAACTGCAGGTAATTATGCTGATAGACTGCATGTGATGAACACCCCGAGACTTACATTGAGTCAGCAGTGCCACCTCAGAAAAGCAGTCAGAGGGTGCTTCTGAGAGCTGATACCCCAGCAAAGGAGGGGATAAAACTCAGGAAGAGGAGGGTAGTGCCAAGGCCAAGAGGCACACTGGGCAACATGGGGCTTCAGGTAGGGAAGGACAGAGGACAAGGAGCATCATGTATCCCTCTAGGCCCAGCATTCAGACTTGATGCCACATCCCTCAGGTGTTCCCAGAGCAGGCAGAGGGAGCCCACATTCTCAACTCTGCCTCTTCCTGGCTGCATGGTGGCAACCTCCCCAGGGACTCACCTTGCCGCTCAAAGCAACCTCTATTTCCGGGAATGCCGAGCATGTCGGGTCCTGAGCACGTCAAGGTCATCAAGGTCAGAAGCATCCAGATGGGAGGGAGCAGAAACCTCACCAGGACTTGGAGCTCTCTGAAATGTCAAAAGCCAGGCCAGGGGAGACAAGGATGACTATAGCCAGGCTAGGGAGCGGGAAAGGGAGGACTCTGAGGACAGCCCCGACTACTGCCCCAACCCTAACATCAGGGACAGACAGCTGCTAGGGTACGCTAGCCCAGGACAGTTACATGGGAAGAACTAGGTCCTAGCTTTCTGCAGTTTTGCCCTTAAGGTAGGGTCTCCAAACATTAGTAATTCCATGACAGTCACCCTCTTGCTCTGAAGTGCAGACCAATGGAGACAGAGACAAGAATCTATCCTAGCTGGGCAGTGATGGCACACGCCTTTAATCCCAGCACTTGGGAGGCAGAGGCAGGCAGATTTCTGAGTTCGAAGCCAGCCTGGTCTACAGAGTGAGCTCCAGGACAGCCAGGGCTACACAGAGAAACCCTGTCTCGAAAAACCAAAGAATCTATCCTAGAGATTTCCAGGTCACCCTGGAACTAGAGTAGCACCACCAGGAAAGGAGTAACAGCTGTGGGAAGGCTCCACACATCTAACTTTTGCAAGGGAGGAGGCTTGGTAGGATTCCTTGGGGGTAGCCAGAGAAATGGGCCCACACATCTTGTCCCTAGGCTCCTATGGGAAATAGACTGTCTTGCCAGGCCAGCTGTCTGTGAGCAAGAGATGTCTGAGAGGAACTCTGTACTCACAAGAGCAGAACAAAGGCAACTGACCTGTCCACTGTACCTACAGCCCACCCCAGGGTCATGTGTCAGGCCAGCCTCTCTAACATGAGCTTAGGTGTGCAGTATGTGAGTGGGGTGGGGGTATGTAATATTAGAAGGCTGCCTCCGTCTCCTGCTATTCCCAGCCCAGGAGAGGCAACTTTTGCTAAGAAGCCCTTTCCCAAGCAGGCAGATTGGACAAGCTTCCTCCTCCTTCAGAAACCTGCAGCCTTCTCCCTTGTACAACTCCCACCTGCCCATCTCACCACTCCCAGCAGGCCAAACACGCTGGCAGGCAAGGCACTGCAGGGCCCTTTGCCTGTCACGGGAAGTGGGGCTGCAGTCCAGCATCCGTACCTGTCCAGGGTCTGGGGCTGCTGGGCTTGCTTGCACTCTGCAGGCCATGCAGTCCAGCTGTCTGGCCCTGTCCTTGAGCTCCAGGTCACCAGGGTCTTCACTGTCACTCTCAGAAACCACAGCCGCGGCTGGTGACAGGGTTGTGGGAACATTGTTGGGGGGCAGAGTGGCCAGGAATGCAGGAAGGGAGAAGACAGCCAGGAAACGAGTCTTTAGCAGGAGGTAGGCTGGGTTGTCCTGGAACTGCCTCTGTACCAGCTCCAGGGAGGCTTGTAGGGCTCTAGCCTTGGGCTCAGGTTGGGCTCCAGCTGCCTGGCTGGCCACCAGAGAGGAAGCCTTCTGCTCTAAGTCCTGTTTATGGAGGAGGAGGCTGGACAATGCTCGCAAGCTGCACAGAGAAGGGGGATGATAGGGCATCCTGCTCCCCAGCGGGGGCACACAAACACCTTGGCACCCCTTCAGCCATGTGGTGGTGGCCGCCTCACTTTCCTGGGAAAGGAGACTCAGGTCCAAAGCCTTCTTTTCAGGCCCAGGTATTTCTTTCTTTTCAGGTGGTATTTCCTGGCCCTGAGGTCCTTTGGGTTCTGTGTCTGTACTGGCTGGAGGCTGTTCCAGAAAAGCAGGAATCTTGGCAGGGGAAGGTAGCTGTTTTGCTTGTAGTCCTATGGTCTCAGGGGTCATCACTGACTGTGGGAGGCCCACCACAGCTGGCACTTGGACAGAGAGCAGCTTCTGAGTTGTGAGAACCCAGTTTACAGGCAGGCTGGACTTGGTTGTCAGGGGCTGCCCACTTGCCAGTGGTTGCACAGACAGCTGAGTGAGGCTGGGGGCTGCTGGGAGGATGGGCAGGACCTTGGGCAGGCTCTGCTTCTGGGATGTGGTAGAGGTCTGTCCTAGAGTACTCAGGGGGCAGCCTGTGGGGACCTGCCCAGGGGCTAAGGCTAGGCTCCTAAAAGTAGCAGGGGCTGCAATCTGGGTCCCTTTGTGGGAAGGATTTAGGGAAATGGTTTGTAGGTTGGGGAGCTGCTTGTCTGTGGCTGAGATCCCACCCACCTGCCAGGAGCCAGAAGGACTTGAACTGACCATCACTGGTGCCACAGGTACGGAGAGTTCTACACTGGAAGTTGCAGGGCCTACTACTGTGGAGCCATGGGGGGCTGGCAGCAGAGGGGGATGGAGGATCACAGGTGAGGAGACCAGCAGCTGGCTGCTGAGGCCAAGAGCCTGAGAGGCCTTCTTAGCATGGGACTCACGGAGCCGCTTCTCCCGAAGCAGCTCAGATACAGTCTTAGGCTTTGGCCGGAGGCCGCGTGGGGCTGCTACAGGAACTTGGAAGGGGGTAGCCTCAGCCCTGCAGGACCCCAGCCATGGACGCCCTTTGTGGCTGGCTCTCTTTGCAGTTTGCTCACCCGGCATGCTTGGAAGACGGCAGCCTAAAGGAAGAGACAACCAGCTTGATGAGAACTTCAGGCTCTGTGCCCAGGGACTCCAGTAACCCCACATGTGAAACTCCAGCTCACCTCATGGGCCCCCAACCCAAGGCACTCTGTTCACAGAGAGGGCAGCGATGCCAGAGGCAGCCCAACTATGAGAGACTGGCTTCTAAACCTCTAGCCCTAATGTGACACAGCATAATTCCCTCAAGCCCTCAACGGCAGCCCAAAGGTGAAAGCCCAAGCAGGTTCAGGACTTTCTAGCCTGTGGCTCAGATGCATGGCATGCCCCACCACGAGAGGGAGCGACCGACGCGGCACATGGTACCTGTGCTGTTCTTGCCATTAGAGGATGCCTGTAAAGAGAAGAGTCAGACTGCAGAACCTATGCTGGATCCCAGCACTTCTTTCCACTTACCGCCCAACTCTGGGGGCCTCCCATCTGCACTAAGCTCAGGGGCCCCGGGAATGGACAGCTGCTACTCTAGGCTTTCTAGACAGCCCCACTAAAGCTACCCGGCCACAGCTTATCAGGTCATCACCGAACAGTGTGGCGTTGGGGCTATGGGAACCAGCGTTCTATTTTGGTTCACCATCTTCCCCAGGTGACAGGACTCCAAGGTGATGCCTCTCCCAAACTAAGCTCATGAGTTTGGCTCCTAGAATAGATGGTATTAGTGACGTGCAGAGACCAGGGCTTGTGCCAGCCAGCCCACCTGCCCACCCATAGCCTACCTTGCACCTGCCTCAGACTCTAATCATGGGGCTGCTTACACAAGAGAACTCCCTGAGAAGGTATGGTGGGGGGGTGTTCTCAAGAACAGCCACACTTTTCTATGGAGATGTCTAGGAACTGCCACCACCCCCTGCCCCCTAAGGAAAAGGTTGAGATACTAAACCTAGGCCACTCTGGGACAGAGATGGGCAGTACTTATTCTTACTTCTTTTTTGAGGAAGGGGCTCATGTGGCCTTGGCTGGCTTGAAACTTGCTATGTACACTAGGTTGATTTTTGAGCTCATGGAGATCTGCCTGTTTCTGCTTTTCAAGTGCTGGGATTAAAAGCACATGCTACCACACAGAATTTGTCCTCATTTCTTGTTGTCAGTATATGTTACCTGCAGGAGATGTGGCTGGGTGTTCTGGGTGCCAGGCTGGAGCAGTGCAGGTGGCTGGCTTTTCCTCTCTCGAACCACCTCCATGCAGCCCGCAGTATCAATCTGCAATAGCTGAGAGACCTGAGAATAAGAGCCCCCCTGCTCCAGCCTGTACTGGGCCAGGCCCAAAGACGATCAAGGAGATTGAGAGCAGCCCAGATGATGGCTGTTTCAGGAGAGACCCAGACCCCTAAAGGGAGGCCATGACAGTTTCAGAGCCTCCCTCCAGCCTGGACTTGGGTCTCATGCTCCTGTCTCTTCTTCCAGTGAGGGCCAACACAGGTCCTGCCGTGCCCCAAGCCTGCCGCCTCATCCTAGAACTGGGTCTGGGTGCTGATCTCTTTTCTAAGTCACTGTTTAACTCAAAAGATGGCAATTGCTGAGGAGCCAAAGATCCCTTCCACATTAGTCAGTTGAACTGTAGGTTACCAGGAAGCCAAAGTGTGATGACTCTCATGTGTGAACCCACTGCAAACTTCCTATTTCACCAGAAAAACAGAACAAAGCAAGCAGCACTCTGCCGGGGCTTACCTGAATAAACAGTGTGAACACTGGAGTGCTGGCCAGGCGGGCACATTCTAACTGCATCCTGATGCTGTCAGCTAGAGGACAAGGGAAAAGGGGCTCCAGTTTTGAAGCTCCCCCCAAAAGGATCCCCAAGACAGAGGAAGGAAGAGCAGCCTTGGAGCTCCACACTACCTCAAAGAGCAGAAGGTATGACCCCCAACTCTCGCTGCCCCTTGTTTCACAAGGTCAGGCAGAAAAAGAGTGGCCCGGGCTTGAGAGATGGCTCAGTGGTTAAGAGCACCAACTGCTCTACTGAAGGCCATGAGTTTAAATCCCAGCAACCACATGGTGGCTCACAGCCATCCGTAATGAGATCTGATGCCCTCTTCTGGGATATCTGAAGATAGCTACAGTGTACTTACATATAATAAACAAATTTAAAAAAAAAAAGAAAAAGAGTGGCCCAACTGCTCAGTCTCAAACTCTTCAGGGATAGTCCTGTCTGTCCTTCACAGACCTGCCCTCCCAAGGACCCATTCAGGCTACTCTGCTATGGATCAGTCCAACACAAGGAGTGGTGCTTGCTCCCACCCCAGCTCCAGGAAGTTCTCCAAAGAGCTCTGGGCAGTACCTTGAGTCTGTACAGTTGCAGGTTTCCGGGCAGCTTGTGTGCAGGCCAAGTTGATGTCACCCACCCAGGGTATCACAGCCAGCAGAAGCCTGTGCTTAAGAAGCCTGCGATGGAGAGCCTGTCTCTTGCGTCTCTGCTTATTCTGGAAAGTTCCATGCCACAGCCGCCGCAGATGGGGCCCAACCATTCTGTTACCAGGGTCAGATCCTGGGCATGAATTAGGCAGGGGTGGCTGCCTCCGTCTTTCCTTCATCAGTGTGTGGCTCTGGGTGGTTGGACGAGTCCTGATTAACTTCAGCATTTTCTCTAGGGGCACTTTCAACACATGCTGTATATCAAGAGACCCTGTGAGGCCGGCTGCCTGTAGTGGGATCTGGTACAGACCTGCCATTGTGCAGTTTTAACATCCCCTTGTGAGAACCCCATGTACTATTTGGGAAAGTATTCTGTGGTAAGGTTAATGTGGTCTTAAAGTAGGGCCTGCCTTAGCTCCCTCTCTAAGAGACAGATGTTCTGGCCCACACGGCAGGCAGTACCATGGGTAAGCTGACTGCATTGTCAGCAATCCCCAGCACAGAGCAGCAGAGCAGCCTGTGTAGTCCGAAAGGCTGCTCCAGCTACTGCCAGAGCTACATGTGAGAACAGAGGGGTCAGGTAGATGCACAACCAGCCAAGTTGGACTGACACTTCCCAAGGACACCTGCAGGACTCAAAAACTGGAGGTGGGGAGCTGCCCACATAGATGCGCTCTGAAGAAGTCCTTACAGCCTTTAAAGCAAATGACTTGGGGACAATGGAGGCTGCAGCTCTTATGAAGGCCACTGCCACTGCACAACTCTGAAACCAGCTCCAAGCAACAATTCTAGTGAATAAAGGGACAAGGCTTTTGCCAGGTCAGAAACCAAGTTGCCACACTGTCCAGAGTGACAGCTGTAGTGACCACCAAGACCACAGAGCACCCACTACTCCTCCTGCTCACATTCTAGAGGCCTACCTTGCAGGTCGGATCCTTCATACTTGCTAGGTGAGTGTCCGAGAAGTGTAGGAACTGGACTCCTCTTGGAACAGTGCTGTGGGTCTCATAGGGCGCCTGCATCTGGTTTTTCTCAGGAGCAGAGACTGTAGTAGAACCTTCGTTGTGGTGATTTTGAGTGGCATCCTGAGTGCAGCAGGAGACAGCAGGGTGTTCTGGGTAGCACCCCGTCCCTTCTCTTTGCGACTGGCTGGTGAGCAGCCTGGTAGGAACCCACAGGTCAATGTCTGGCACTCTGTACTGTTGAGGAGCCAATGTTCTACTGTTCTCCAGAGACTCCTCCAGCTCCACATCTGAGTCTTCACTGCTACTGCTGCTGCTGCTGCTGCCATAGTCCTCACTGCCGCCACTGCTGCTGCCACTGCTGGAGCTCCACTGGCTACTGTGATGGGGCCTCTGCCCTCTCCTCCTCTGGAGACGCTGTTTCTTCTGAGGGGAGGAATAGGCTGCTTCAGGCATGCAGGTAACATAGAAACAGGACACCCTATGGAGAGGTTCCTTAAGGACGAACACCTCCAGGACCAGAGCACATGGTTACTGCCACTGCCCTTGGCCTCTTGATAAGGACATGCAGGGCCAAACCTTTGCACTCCCTTCCCAGCCCATAATACCTCATCCTGCCCAAGCACTCTTAGAGGTTATGGGGGTTTTTGCTGAGCTCAAGCAAAGCATACACACAGAAAGCAAACAAATGTCTCACCCTGGCCAAGATTTTCCACTTGCTCAGACACTGTGAGCCTGACCGATGTGGCAGTTCAGAAGCTATTCTTGCCCAGTGACCTGCAAGAACAGCCACAGTAGACCAGCCTCTAGGACACAGGCTAGGCTCTGAGGATGGGCTTCCCTCATGTGCTTCGTGAGAGCAGCTGTGTTTGTCAGCATCTGAATCTCAAGGCTGACCAGCCCGAGGAAATTCTGGCACACATAGGTAGGAACTGTCACCTAATGTCACTGCAGGTCCTGTGTGCATCTGCTGCACTTAGGCTCTAAAGAGATGTTGCCAACTCTCTGTGCCTAGTGCTGCAGAGGGACACACATAAACGTTGCACTTCTAGGGCAGTGTGATAACTGGTGGAAAAAAAATCTCTTGTGTTTTGCAAGTCATATTACTTTTTTTTTCTGAGGAGGTATCACCAATATCAGCAAGATTTGACCACAAACACTTAGCTCTCTCCTGCCTTATTGTAAAAAGTTGAGAAATACAGCAAATGCAAGTCACAAAAGATTTGACTGAAGCTGGACACAGTTATGTGTGCAGATGCAGGCTTGCACACACCTCCTGAGTGCCAGAATTAAAGATATGCACCACGTCATGTGGCTTCCCAATTTTCTGTAGTGACTATCTACTCATCTTTAATGGGAGCATGGGGCTGGGGCTTGGAGGCATGCTTGCCATGCCCATCCCCATCCCCTCCCCTAAAAGAGAACAGCATTTGCAACTGGGAAGGCTGAGAATGAGGCAGAAGCTGATTTGAGGACAGCCTAGGATCAGGAAGATGGGCTGCGAGAATTTGCAGTCTGATCAGTCAGTAGTAGTACGTGATAATGTCCGACAACTCACCAACACCGTGTTTTTCTATTAACTGCATTAGTTGTTGTTCTTCCTTTGCATTCCACCGACCCTTCTTCAAGCTGAAATGTAATCTTCTGATGTAGCTGAAAATAGTGTGGAAACAGAGGGACACTTTAGATGCTAAGATCCTTTCACTGTTCTCCTGCCTTTTCAGTAATTTCTTAGTAAAATACCACAACAAGCAAAAACAAAAACAAAAATAAAGCAAAGAAGGACAAGATGGACTTCATCAAAAATTATTTTGAGGCAGGGTCTCTCTGTGTCTGTCCTGACACTTGCTCTGAAACTTGCTTACAAAGATCCTCTGCTTCCTAAGTGCTGGGAATGAGCACACAGGAAGTCGTGAGCTACCACTGCCCAGAACATTCCAAGACTTTTACGCTTTTTTAAGGCAGTGCTTCTCAACCTTCCTAATGTTGTGACCCTTTAATATAGTTCTTCATGACATGGTGACCCCCAACCATAAAGCTATTTTTATTGCTACTTCACAACTAATTTTGCTACTGTTCTGAACTGTAATATAGTTGTCTGTGCTTCTGATGGTCTTAGGCGACCCCCTGGAAAGGGTCAGTCAACACTCTCCCTACCAAGGCACAGGTTGAGAACCACTGCTTTAAGGCATCTTGTAAAGAAAGGAGAGAAGAGCCGTTGATTAGAGTGTTTGCAAATCCTGCATCTGACTTGCGTTCTGAACATGTAAAAGCCAGTAATCCAAAGACAGGTAATTTAAATCAAGGAAGGGACTCGACCAATGTTTTTCCAAAGAGATATGTACATGTAAAGAAGCCAGTAGGCACAAGCAATGAGGCTGCTGTTAGCCATGAGGGGCTGCTGCTGTAAGAATCCACTCCACAGGCACTTGGAAGGGTACAGCTACAAGCCTCACATGCTGCTTGTGGGAGCACAAAATACAGACATTTTGCCAAGTATGGCAGTTCCTCCAAAAGCCAAACACAAGAGTCACTGACCCAAGGACATTCCTGAGATAAATGAGCATGTCTTGGTAAATATTTGCCCAAATGTTCAGAATGTTCTCAAGGCTCGTGGACCTTTTATCCAAATGTATCACACAGCATTTATCAGAATGACCTTCCCTGCAAATGCCAGGACTCGAAATTTGTACCCCACATTTTCTTCCTGACAATGAAGGATGTCCTGTGAACATTCTTGTCTAATTTACGAGCTCCTGGGATGCAGGAATACGTGAATTTTGCAGGTGCAGACTATACTGCCCCAGCACAATGACAATGCTGTCCTATGCTCTGTTTTTTTCTGGAGGCTGTGATCTGTGCCCCAGGAATACTTGCTACTCTGTGTGTGTGTGTGTGTGTGTGTGTGTGTGTGTGTGTGTGTGTGTGTGTATGTTTTAAAATAGCTCCCCTACATGTGTGAAATATTTCACTGTGGTTTTGACTTGCACTCCTGAAATACGTGACTCTGAGCGCCTTTTCACAGCCTTTCGGCTACTTGTGCATCTCTGGAGACAAGTTTGTTGAAGACCTTTGCCTTTTTGAATGGGATTCTGCAGGGCTGCTGAGTGTAGATTCTTTGTAGGGTGATCAATATGGTCTACATTAACAAGGTAAACTAAAATACATCTGAACAAAGCACTGAAAGAGAACAGGGAGAAAAGGAGAAACCCTCCCTGCTGAGGACCTCCCACCAGCGAAGTAGGACATCTGCGGAGTCACCACTAGCATTTGACTCCTTGTGGACAACAGAAATATCAAAGTCCTGCTTTTTAACAGTGCCAACCCCGGTTCGAAAAGCCCCCTGCCCACAGAAGTGTGACCCAAGCAAGCTGCTCCTTCAGCCAGTGCGGGCAACTCACCGGTCTCTGCACTGGGCATCGCTCCTACCTGGCACCTCTTCCCGGATTTTAAACCAGTCCTGCGCCCCATACTTGGCAACAGCTTGAAGCAATTTCTGCAGGAAAGAAGCAAACAGAAAGAAGCTCCACGGGCTAGCCATACCCTCCCCACCCTGAGGTCTCTCAGCTAAGTAGGGCGTATAACTGCACGTAGAACAACCAGTCAAACTTCCTGGGAACACTTTTCCTTGGGGTCAAACTTACAGCATCTTCCTCTGGGGCCCAGAATCCCCTTTTCAGGCTGGGATCTAAGCTCTTGGTCCAACGGTAGATCAGTTGCATGGAGTCTCTCCCTTCCATGAAGTAGACAACTGGGGACAGAGAAGACAAGAGGCAATAAGCAGGGAACAGGAGTCCTCCCAGAAGCTCCAGAGAAGACTTACTCTGTCACCAGGACGCCCCTCCCACTTCTCCCTAGTATAACTATAAACTCTTCTCCAAGTCTCTGCTTCCAGGGACCTGGGGCCTCAGGCCTCTAGGGCTTGGACCAGCTCAATGAACTGAAAGATGCTAATGGATGTGGTGGGCTTACTCCTGCGGTATGGAATATGGTTCCCAACGCGCATCTCTTGGACCAGTTGGGTGAGCATGTGGTCTTCCTCCTCTGTCCACTCCTTGCGTTTCAGGGCTTTGTTGCACTGCTGGAATTTCTGCAGGCACTGGAAGGCGCTGCGGCTTGTCTTCCCAGGGCCAGATAGGAACAAATGGGCATTGTCGGGCTTCACCCTGCACATGCAGAGACACCCAGAACAGCCCTCCAGAAGACCCAAGTCCTTCCAGGACACAGGTGGGCCTGTGCCACAGCAGCACTCTCTATAACAGAGCTCTCCTCTTCCAGGCTCGTATCAGGTGATGGTTTGCTAGACCGTGGTTGGGACCCAGGGCAGGAGCAGCTCAGAGAGGACTCTACAGCTTATAGAAAGAAAACTTGGCCACAGGCAGCTCTGTTGTTAATCTCAGCATAATCCCGAAGCAGGAGAGGTGCCAAGAGTTTGAGGTAAATGATGATATTTTCAGACAAGATGGAATTTAAAGTTAAAAAGATGAAAGACACACATTTCTTTAAAAGCACAATTTACCAAACAATTCCTAATGCTTGCTGTGTGTACCAAACTCCACAGTATGAGACTGAGTGCCACCCGCAATCCAGAAGCCCATGTCCTCCTACCCTTCCAAGGTCTCCCAGGTCCTTACCCCGAGTTCCTCTGCAACCAAATGCCACTCCAGGTGGCCATGTGTGGCAGCGATGGCTTTTAGCCTCTCCACTTCTTCTGTGCTCCATTCTTGCTTATTGATGCTTGGATGCTCAGAACTCTGCCAGAACTTCTGGATCTCCTCCGCACTGCGGGCTCCTTCAAACTAAACCCACGAGAACAAAGCCTTCAGAGTTCTTGCTGAGGCCAAGCATATGGCTCCTGGCTGGATTGCCACTGTCTGCCAGCCAGTGGCTTCAGAGGCCATGAAGCAAGTAGACTCATTTGTGCAACCAACAACCAAACAGCACTGAAGACTGTCTATCTCAGGAGTAGGACCCTGTCAGCTGGGGTGGGTCCCATGAAATCCTTTGCCACTTCCAACTCCTAGGCGTCCTTGGACCGGAGACTTCATAGTGGGTTAAGACACAAGGGACAGTGAGGCTTCACCAACTAGTTCCCTCCACACTTGATTTACAAGTACTACTGTAGCAGTGCGCACCCAGGTCTTCCTAACTTACGTTAATATTGGAAATCTTCTCCCAGTCGTGGCTGTCCAGCCGGTTCCCCAACAACACTTCCTCTGGGAGCTGGCTAAAGCAAAAGACAGGAGCTGTATCATACAAGGCCCGAGGCTCTTCCCAGGACCCAGGCAGCCCCAGCTTACTTGATGTCCTGAATCTCTTTCTCTGCTTCCTTAATCTGCTTCTCCAAGGCCTGCCTTTCCAACTCACTAGAGACTCGGCTCTGTTTTTCGTGTAAGTATTCAAGCCTGCAAGGCAGGTGGAGTGGAGGAGAGTTGTGGGTGGGTGTACTGTGTACACTGTGTGCCTGCTCTCTGAACTGCTCTTGCTCAAGCCTCACAGCTCAGTGTTGAAAAGCCTGCACAGGCATGTGCTTTCTCTTCTGCTTTGATCCCTTACCACAAAGGGAGACCTGGCGCCACCTCTGGGGTGGCCCTACCACCAGAATAGCACCATCAGGGTAGGAGCTGCCAGGCTATTTATATTGGCAGGTGGTAGCTGCTTGTATCTCAAGAGTCTGGACCCTCTGCCAATCCTTATCTTCCAGGACACAGACATTTCAGGCAATCTCAACTTAGTTTTGTAGCTAAACAGAACTGTCTTGGAGGGAAGAACTGGCTCTCTCACACGTCAGAAAAACTGCCATTCCCACCATCAATACTGAGCACCAATGTTGTCAGCACCAGAGCTAAGGTGTCTTAGGGCTAGGCCAGAGGGCGCTAGCTGCCTCTGGACTTGTGTGTTCAGTATTGATGGCGGAAATCCATCAAACAATAATGTTCCTCACTGCGTATTCCCACTAGGCACCACATGATACCCTTTGGTCATGTGGTGTGTACCCATCAATGAACACTGACGTTACGGTGCTCAAAGGGCAGCAGGAGAGGCAGAGCATGCTAGGACGGCCTCACCATTCCCCACAGCTGCCTGGCTTTCCACTGTGGGCATGGCTAGGATGATCTGTTTCCAGACTTACTTCAGCAACTTGGGCTGGAGAAGGCGTTGCAGGCGGTCACTCACTACAGACTTCCTGAGCAAGGCTTTCTCCCAGTGCTTCCCTGAGGAAGAGGAGGAGGAGGAGAAGATAGCGATGTGATGTCATAAAGTTTTGCTTGCTCCCGGACATACATGTCCACTGAATCCTCTCTACAACCCTCCCCTACCTGCTGTCCCCTGCTCCAGAAAGGTAGTGGCTACATCTCTGGATGCCAGTAGGGTGGCAAGCCAGAACCCCTTCTAGCCCATGAATCCATCTTCTACCCAATGGCTAGCTCAGGGTATTCTTTCAGGGTTAAGTGTTCTGGGAATAGCTAGAGTTGGGATGGCTACATGTATGGCTCAGTCTGAACCCCACTCAACACTGGAAAGGCAAGATATCAAGTGGCCAGTCCCAATGATAAAGTCCTGAAGGAGTCCATGACGCCATAAGGATAGGCCCAAGAATTATAGCATCTGCCTAGAAGAGGCCAGGCTATGGGGATGCCCTCTGTGGTTTCCATGGTCGGAGGACACCCATCCAAAGGCCTGCCTGGACTCTTACACTTGGTCACCAAGAGCTGTTCAAAGGCCTTGATTCCCTGGGTAGCCTTCTCCCGTGTTTCTTCGTTGGCAGGAGGCCCCTGTCAGAGTATACAGTGTTATAACATGACACACCAACCACACTCACCCTCCAGGGTACCTACTGAGACTCAGAATCTTCCCTCCAGCCTCCTCATGTGCTGCCCACATGGAGGGCCAGGCCCAAGACTTCTGTACTACAAGCTACTACTGAGTGAAAAACTCTGGACATGACCCACCCAGTACAAGGAAGTGGCCAGACACTCCAGGAAGATACAGACACACAAGGGCATCAGCAGTTTGAGATTTATACTGCTGTCTTGCTAAACGCTGTGATTCTTTTAGAGAATATAGACCCAAGGGAACACACCAGTACTCACAGCAGGCTCTGGAGAAGAGTCCTTCCTCCCAGGACACATAACCAGCTGCCAAGAGGGCTCATTACTACTCACCACTCCAGTCACCTTGTCCTTGAAGTATGGCTTCAGGAAGTGGCCTATGTACATGTATGAAGGCAGGCTTTTGCCATCCTTCACCTTAGGGCATTTGGTCCCAGACAGATCAAACAGGATCTCCTCCTGGGACAAAAGACAGGCCATCAGTGGGCCAGGTAGGTGAGCAGATTCGCTCTGAGCCCTGTGCTGGGAACTTGATCTGGTGGGGCACTGAGAGTCAGGAGGAGTTATCCAGGTGTTGAATAGGCCATCTTACCTGCTGCTCCTGGTTCTGGGCTAGCAACTGGCTAACCTCTGCCAGCTTTTCCCGGATCACCTCCTGGTAGACCATATTTAGCTGCAGACAGGTCTCTGGGTCTTCAGGTAGAGCTTTGTCCTTGGGGTCCTCCTCCTCATTGCTGCCCTCACTCGACCTTTCTTCTTCCTAGTTAGGAGCCAGAAATGGAACATGAAGAGATGGGACACAGGCAGCCCCCTCCTTGTTGCCAAGCTCAAACCTAAGCCCACGAGGGACTCTGCAGCAGCCCTAGTATACACCCACTGAATGTGGAACCCTACTGGAAGGAGGGAGTAGTTATATAGAGCCCATTATCCTCAGGCTAGAGGGTGTGCATCTTTCCAAACCAACTTGAGATCTGCTTGTAACGTGTATGCTGGGGTTGGGGGTTGGTGTACTATAGCAGGCAGCTTCCATGTTTGCAACAGACATCTCTGTGGAGCCTTAACTTTACAGCAAGTTTGTGTCTCCATCTCGAACACCTCAAGGGTCAGATCTCAGCAAGGAAATTCCCTGAATAGCAACCAGTGACAAACGATTTCAGAGCTGTATCAGTCTATTGAGCAGACACATGGTCCTTAAACACTAACAGGACTCTGTACTTGCTTGTTTGGTGAGGAAATAAGCAAAATGAAGAAAGCATGGTTAGCAACACTGGCATGACTAGACCTCTGCCAGATGCTTTCCTGAGTCATCCACCATCTAGATGGGGAAACAGCAGCACAGCTGCTTAGCTGTGGGGCAGGTCCCAGATAGGCTGCCTCTCACACCTGATGTTTTGACTGTGAGCTCAGGAAAAGCCAGCAGCTCTAGTCATCAGCCTGTTAGAGTGGTTACTTCTGTACTTCTAGGGATAAACTTTAGTTTTGATAAGCCTTGATAAGCAGCAATTACCAAGATGGGGGCACCAGCGGTTTCCAAGTCCTCATCAGGCAGGGAATCTGTAAGAAACACAAGCACACTATGTTGGAGTGGGAGCATGGGCAGCGAGGGTATGCTGCAGACAAAGCTGAACACTCAGAACAGGGTCTCACTGGAGACTATTCAAGCTGACAGGCTGAACTCTGGGTCCTCCCCTCCCCACCAGGATTCACCACTGCTTAGAGGGCCCCAGGCCAGATGGCAGGAGGAGTGGGTATACAGTCAGCAGCCCTGAAAGCTAAGACTAAGAGACTAGAACAAACTTTCTTACTGAGGTAAAAGCAGAGGACAGTTTGGGCAAGACAGAGTCTGACCATGGAACAGTTCCCCAGCCCAATACAGCTAAAGGATGCACGCAGCTGTTCCAGCCATGCCATGCTTAGGCCAGGCACACGGGCACACCTGCTTCGGAGTCCGAACTGAGACTGGATTCAGAGACCTCAAGGTGGACACTGGAGGATCCAGGATATAAAATCCTTTCGAGCTCCTGGATCTCCTGAGTTATTTTCTCTCGTTCGGCGTCTATGTCCATGGCTTCAGCCTGCCTTCAGAATATTATGAAACATGAGAAACTGAGTGTGCCCGGATCTCATTCTCTTTCAGACACACACTTGCTCGAGATGGCAAGAGCCTGTTCAAATGCAGACAATGGATTACCCAGATGGAAATCAGCTTGGGGTTAAATTCCTACAAGTTACAACACTCTTTTTATTCCCAGGAACTCCTGCTCTTGACTAACACCTGAAAATGACCCTACTTTCCCTGAGGCCACCACCAGCACATGTAAAAACACTTGCCTCTGTGCCCTAAGGTGCCCAGCTGGTCACCAAGTGCAGAAAGTGCAGAGCAACAGACATTCATCCCCTGTAATCCAAACCTAAAAACAGAGGTGTGGGTGCCCTGCTCTCCACAGTGCTGAATGGCTAGGTATCAGAGCAAGGCTTTGCTTACTCCATGATCTCTCTTTTCAGAACCCCACCTGGCATACGGTGTTGTCTGACACTGAGCAGGTTCCTGCTAAAGTACAAAGGAGGCTTCTTCCTTGGTACACTGTAAGCAAAGTCTGAGGGCCAAGGAAATTTGGAAGAGAAGTGTGAAAGCCCATTATAGAAAACACAAGCTCAGGTGGGTGAGATGGCTCACCATGTAAAGGCCCTTGCTCAGGGCCTAAGGACCTGAGTTCAGTCCCAGTAATCAATGGTGAAGAGACCCTACTCACCAGTAGTAGCAAGGCAGTTGGGGGTCCAGAGCTCCCTTCGTGGTTGGATTTGATAAGCCAGGGGTGGCCTGTGGTGCTACAGCTCGTGCAACGGGTTAGAGCAGCGGTTCGGAGCACAGCACTGAGGTATCCCTCAGACCTCTCCTCCTACGGCATACCCACATAAACACAAGTAAATAAACAAGTATAATAACTATAAAAAGCTGGGTATAGAAGTCGGGTATAGTGACACATACCTTTAATCCCAGGAATCAGGTGGATCTCTGAGCTTGAGGCCAGCTTGCTCTACAGAGTGAGTTCCAGGACAGCCAGAGATGTAAAAGAAACTTTGTCTTCAAAAACAAAATAAGCCGGGTAGTGGTGGCGCATACCTTTAATCCCAGTACTTGGGAGGCAGAGGCAGGTGGATTTCTGAGTTCAAGGCCAGCCTGGTCTACACAGAGTGAGTACCAGGATAGCCAGGGCTACACAGAGAAACCCTGTCTCGAAAAACCAAACCAAACAAACAAACAAAATAAACACACAAAAAGCTGAGTGTGGTGGCACACAATTTAAAGCCCAGCACTTGAGAGGCATAATTAAGTGGACCTCTGAATTTCAGACCATTGGCCAGATACTGTTTCAAACAAAATCAAACACATTTTCACACTTAGAGCTAGAAATGAAGAGAAACATCCTGCTTGGACTTCTTCCTACTAAGTTGTTGCTAACAGTCTTTCTCTCCCCCCCCCAAAA
>NW_022196897.1:14025937-14085935 GCF_008632895.1 Mastomys coucha
CCCCCCCCCGGCAGGGTTTATCTATAGCCCTGGCTGTCCTGGAACTAACTCTGTAAACCAGGCTGGCCTCGAACCAAGAAATCCGCCTGTCTCTGCCACCCAAGTGCTGGGATTAAAGGCGTGTGCCACCACCACCCACCTGTTGATAGCAGTCTTAACTGACTACAACAAAACAAAACAATCCCCTTCAACGACATTCCTTACTCAAACGGGGAACGTCTGTCAACCAACTTGGCTAGATGCAGCCGATCTGCAGACCTAGCAATAACCATTGCCACTGGATGCTTGGCCTCCAACGAAAGAATAATGTGTGTTTTGAGGCAGCAGCAATTCCATCTCCTCCCATAGCACCGCCCACATGAAGGAAGAAAAAGTCACATGTTCAAGTCCTGAGTTGGGAGCCACGGCCCGCCTTTAATGACATCAGAGACACTTTGCTGCCTGTCTCCTCTAAGGGCATAACCTAACTCCGGGATCCAGTACACCCTACGTGGCTGGATTCGATAAGCCAGGGGTGGCCGGTGGTGCTGCAGCGCGTGCAACGGGTTAAAGCAGCGGTTCGGAGCACAGCACTGTACAAATCCGGACCTGCATCTCACCAGCTACGGGACCTCAGCTAGGCTCCGGACGCGGGCTTTCCGCTCCAGCAATATCCTGGCCACGCCAGGCCTCGGTTTCCCCGTGCCCTGCCCCTCCTGGACACAACGCCTGCTACTTGCCGCCCGCCAGTCCTCACCTGCTAGTCCTCCCTTCCAAACTTCACAGCCAGCATCGTCGCCCAGGCGACCACACGCATATCATACCAATGGCAGTCGCGGAAGTCCGTAGGCTTGCACAGGAAGTCCCACCCAGGCTGCGGCGCAGGGCATGCTGGGACGCATGCTGGGAGTGGGAGGGCGGAGCCCTAGCTAGGCTTTCAATTTTCTCCAGGTTCCCTGGGTTATGTACTTAGTTCCTGGTGTTCTGGGTTTGGATGAATGATCAGTGTGTCAAGTACTTTCCCGTGTATAGCGTTTTCGGAGACCATAACCTGGGACCACCAGAAGTGGACATTCACTGAGGAATATTCTGCCTGGCCAACACATCACAGAGCTGCTGGCTAAGGGGAGTGGTGGGGGGTCTGTCTCACTCTTATGAAACAAAATGCCAATCGTATTATTCACAGCTTTCTTAATTCTACTATCCCTAGGAAGCTGGGTCTTCCTAGTGCCTATTAATGCATCTGAGTGGCAGAAGCATGCAATGGCCTGAGGCTCAAGGCTGGTGGAAACCAAACCTGGCCAGTTGCCAATTTGTGGAACCTGGGGAAGGCTGTGGTCTTATGGAGAACTGACTAGAAGCCACCTAGAAGCTAGAAGTCACCTGCAACACTACTGGAGTGGGGACAGGGTCCTGAAAGCAAAGAATGATAATGCATCCCTTTAATCCAACATTCACGAGGCAGAGGTAGGCATAACTCTTGTGAGTTCAAATCCAACCTGATAAACAACATAGCAAGTTTCAGAACTATATAAACCCTGTCTCAAAAAAGAAAATAAAGAGTCATATCAAGTCTGGCCCAGAATTGGGTTTGGCCAGAGTGAGCCTAGGGCATTAAAGGAAACCTGTAGGTTTCTGGTGTAGGACTTTCTTGGATGGGCAAACCTGGTACAAACTGTCAGACAAATTTCCCTAGGGTACTTTTGTTTCTTGAGACAGAATCTATATAGAACAGACTGATCTAGAACTGTGATCCTTCTGTCTTTGTTCCACAGTACTATAAATAAAGGCACACACCACCATGCTCTGTGGTGCTTGTAAAATTTTAATCTAGGAACACTTCATACATAAATGAATAGTGCACAAACAGTTGTGCAGCTCTTATCCCACTCACTTGCAGTGGTGGAGAAAGGCTGAGGGCTCCGCCTGACTGCAGCTCTGCCTGGAGCCCTGTGGGCCTGGTCTTCCTATGTGCCCTGCCACTTTGCACTCTGATCTTCTGAGTCACTAACACCCACAGTGGGGGTGGGGACAGCTCCTAAAAGGCTGTAACTTTCCTTGTGAGTTCAAGGGCCCAGTGGCTTGATGCCTTGTCTGATGACTTGTTGCTGGGCTTCCATCCACCCAGCCTCAGTGTGGAGCTAGGATGTGACTTATCCAGCATACTGACAATGTAGTGACTCTTGTGATATGCCTGACTCCAGGGGTCAAGAACCTGAGGGTCTGATAAACCAGCAATGACAAGAACATCCTCGTGAGATGCAGACCTTGAGGTTAAAAGAGCAGGGCAGCTCTAAGCATGAATCCCTGAGAAAGCCGGAATGACAAAGCATTATAAATGATCTTCAGGATTTATTTAGATAAGAAAGCTGTCGATTTCAACAGGAGGGGGAAAGGAAAAATTTAAAAAAAAAAAAACTCTATAAGAAAGTGGCCCCCAAACCTTGACCCCCTCAGCACTGCACAGGGTGCTGCTTGTCTTGCTTGTCCTTCAAAAACCAGCCAGACAGCCCAAAGAGCTGGTGCTGACCTCCCAGGTGAGTGTATGCTTTAATTCCAGTCTGAACTGCACTATGCAAAAGGCACACAGACACATTAACGTGCATCAAAATCGACAGCCCCACAGTAGTGTATAAAGTTTTGCAATGTGCACAATCTGTGACCTTGGTCCTATGGTCCTGGTGGGAGGACAGCAGCATCTACCAAGTGGTGCTGCCTCAGTGAGGCTGCTGACAGCAGGAGCCATCCTGTGAAGGCACAATGTCAACCACCTGCTAATGAGGCACTGAGTGACAGAAGGAGTCCCTGTACAGGCTGCTTGCTTCCACACTGGCTCTCTCAGTGTTCCCCTTGATAAAACTGAGGCTGAGCCCGAGCTCATCCTATAGCTAAATTTGAGAGGACAGTGAAAGAAGCTTCTTACAAAACTGTCGTTCCAGCTTTAGTGATTTCTAAAAACTGCTGGGTTTTATAAAAATGTCTTCTAGTATACCAGTGAGTCTATCGGACAGTGGGACTTCATGTAAACTGTTAGGTGCCACTGGAGGGAAGGAGCCCTGTACTGCAGTGGCCAGTGACATGCTTTGGCTGTGAAATGCTCTGGTGAGGACTGCATAGATAGGAAGAAATTTGGAAGATGTGTGGTGCCTTTGGCGCAGAGGTGATGGGACCCAGTGGCATGCAGAGCTTCTCAAGAGTCTGCTTCATCTTTAACTTCAGTAATTCTGTCGATAGACTTGAGGATTTCAGCAACAAGGTTCAGTGTCTCTGCTCCAGACACCAGTTGCCTAAAAGAGAGACCAGGGCCATTATTCCAGCTCTACAAAAGCAGCCAGAGACAGATCTAAAAGGAGAGTCCAGGGAGATCCACCATGGTTTGCCACATTGGACTCTTGTGTAGCAGCCCTCAGGCCCAAGTGCTTGTGCACTGGCCTGCCACCCTATAGCGAAGCTCCAGGAACGCAACTAAAGATGGTGGGCTGGAAGCCAGACAAGTTCATCAGAAACTGCTTCTGAAGTTTGCTTTTTGCTGAGGCCAAGCCAATGGTGCAGTACTTGCAATGATGTGGGCGGCAGTCACCCTGCAAGCCACATCTCTAGTCATGAGAACTACGCTTTTGTGTTTAATAGGTCAGATGAATTAAATACATCTCGGCAGGTTTAACAAGCAGCAGCTTTGGTGAGTGTCTAATCACCATTATCAACAACAACTGATTAGCGCACAGTATGCTCACTGTGGCAGACTTCTGGGTGGGGGGAAGTTACTCCACCCCCCTTTAGTTAGAGCTGCAGCATGTATAGGTAAGAAGCTGGATTCGGGGGGCTGGTGAGATGGTTCAGTGGTTAAGAGCACCGACTGCTCTTCCAGAGGTCATGAGTTCAAATCCCAGCAACCACATGGTGGCTCACAACCATACTTAATGAGATCTGATGCCCTCTCCTGGTGTGTCTGAGGACAGCTACAGTATACTTACATATACTAATAAATAAATATTTAGAAAAAAAAAATTGGAGAAAATGATTTAAAAAAAAAAAAAAGAAGCTGGATTCGGAGCCATGGCACCATCCACACCTATTAGTTGAAAGGTTCTCTGGAACAGGTTAAAAATAAAAATCCTAAAATGAGCATGATAATGCATACCTTTAGTTCCAGAACTTGGGAAATAGAAGCAGGAAATCTGAGTCTGAGGCTAACCCGGTCTACACATAGTCCCAGAGCAGCCAAGGCTATACACAGGGAGATTTTGTCTTAAAAACCAAAACAAGGGCTGGAGAGATGGCTCAGCGGTTAAGAGCACTGACTGCTCTTCCAGAGGTCCTGAGTTCAAATCCCAGCAACCACATGGTGGCTCACAACCATCTATAATAAGATCCAATGCCCTCTTCTAGTGTGTCTGAAGACAGCTACAGTGTACTCATATACATAAAATAAATCTTAAAAAGAAAAGGCGGGGAAGGGCACTGGAGAGTCGGCTCAGAGGGTAAGAGCACTGACTGCTCTTCCAAAGGTCTTGAGTTCAAATCTCATCAACCACATGGTGCTCACAACCACCCATAATGAGTTCAAATCCCAGCAACCACCCATTATGAGATCTGACACCCTCTTCTGGTGCGTTTGATGACAGTTCCAGTGTACTTATGTATAATAATAAATCAATCTTTGGGCAAGCAGGGACTGAGAGAGCGGGGCAGACCGGAGCAAGCAGAGGTCCTAAAATTCAATTCCCAACAACCACATGAAGGCTCTAACCATCTGTACAGCTACAGTGTATGCATATACATAATATAAATAAATCTTTAAAAAACAAACAAACAAAAAACCCTCAAAAAACAAGCCAGGTGAAGTGGTGCATGCCTTTAACTCTATGCTGAGGCAGAAGGACCTGAGTGAATTCAAGGTCAGCCTAGTCTACATAACTCCAGGCCAGTTAGTGCTACAGGGTGAGACCCTGTCTCAAAACCAAAAGACTAATCTTGCTTGATTGCCTTAAGTGAGCGGGTTAGCACCTTTCCCTTCCTGGTCTAGTCAGACTGTAGAGCTAGAACATCTGGTAGCCAGGCCATCTGGGGACTCACTTTATGGATGAATGTGCACTGTTCATGACAACATGGAGGTTCTGCAAGGCCACATCAGTATTCTGCTTCACCACGGTAAGACTGGCACCCTGGCCTGACCGCAGGGCTTCATTTTCTCGCCTGTAGTTTGAGAGCTGTGCCTAGAGAGAAAGGTGAACAGTTAGTGCTCCAAGGCAATTCAGCCACACCTCTGCATCACAACAGGCGCAGATCTGGACATGGGGATGAGCCTGGCCTTAGCCTACTCAAAACAGGTACTGCTTGCCCTGTAGACTAGGCTGGCCTTAAATGGCCTCAGCCTCCTGAATGCTCCAATTATAAGCAAACATCACCATGCTTGGCTTACATTATTTCTTCCTCCCTGAACTCATGTCTAGGAGACTTAACAAAGCACAATAACAGCTAAACCTTTCTTTTTACTTACCTGAAGCAAATTTATTTCCTGTTTCAGCTTCAAGACATGATTTTCTGCTTTTACAGCTCGTTTCTGTGGCCCCCAAAAAATAAACACAATGCACATCACAAAGGGTGTGTTAATACAGGACACTTACCTCAACAGACAGCAGTGAGCTATAACCTACCGTCCTGATTACTCTACCCATGGATGTCCACCCTTGGGACCTGGGCTCACCAGCATCAGGGACCACCCACCCCAAGGGAGAACCCGTTCACAGTGTCAGGGTATGCTGGCCTACCACAGTACACACACTCAGCATGGTGAGAGCTGCCTGCTGACCTCAGGGTCCAGCTGTGGACTCTGGCAACAGTAACAAGTGCTCTTTTGCAGCAGCAGTAGCCCGTCCCCTGCCCACTATCCCAGAGCAGAGCCCCTCCGTACGGTCATCAGTTCGAGGTTCTGTTCGACTTGCTGGACTACTGACTCGAGGTCGTGGAAGTCACTCTCCTCCTTGATCATCTTCGCCTCCAACTTCCGTTCGAGCGTCCTCACCCTTAATAAAGGAAAAATTGAGTTGAGTTCTCCAGACCATTGTCAAGAATTCTTCTAACCGCACTTTAGCCTGATTAACTGGCGAAACCCCTAGAGCCCATGGATGGAGCAATGACCTCCAGCCAGAGTAGCTTCATGCTCCCGGTGGAAGGCCCAGGTACCATTTTCTCAAGCTCTGCCAACCAAGACAAAATCCAGCTGTGTCTTAACAAGACTAAAACAGAACAGGGAAGTGTGAAAGTGTGTTTGCTGCTTTAGGGTTACGGGTGACAAGCAGCGAGGCACCTCAGTCCTTGGAACCAGGCTCCCTGAATGGTAGAGGAGGCTTTTAAGGTGATGCCTAACTACAAGTTTACATACATTTCTGTTTGAGTTTCAGAGAAGCTCTGAACCTCATTTAGCTTTCTTCTGAGCTTAGAGTTTTCATCTTTCAGCTGTAGAGAAAAAAAAAAAATCCTCATTAGTCAGCCAGTATGTCTCCCTCCCAAGCGGAACACACTTTCTGTTCTTAAATATATTCTCTTGTCAGTCTGGAGGTAGAACCTTCTGCACTGGAGGCAGGGCTGGAGGTGAAGACACATCCCATTTGTCCGTGAAATGTCTTGTTGAGACAGCACCTCCTGCAACCTAGTTTGCCCTCTACTTGTTCCTATGTAGCCAAGAATGGCTTTGAACTTCTGTTCCTCCTGCCTTCACCTTCCAAGTGCTGGGATGACAGTTGTGCACTTCCATGCCCAGCTCTGGAACGAAAACACCCCAGTCAAATGGGACACCCTCAAGCCCTTAGTACAGAAGATGACTTGTGGCCACACACTTCAATTTTTCTAGGTGACTATGGTTTTATGGCCTTCCTTCATGTGGGGCATTCAGCAAGATGACTCTTAGACGACACTTCCAATAGACCAAAATACACTTCATGCTAGCTCATGTTTGCTTGCCTGTGAGCTCACTACAGTGTTTCTCAGCCTGCTATACTAATTGCACAGCCGAAACCAAGCCAGGGGCGAGCTCTCCATTGAGAGATTCCTTTTTCTCTCTTATCTTTCAGCATTCACCTAACCCAGGACTTCCCAAGTGCTAGGAAAAAAACTACCACTGAGCTATCTGTATCTCTAGGTCCTTCTTCAGGGCAATTCTACAAGCCATTATATGAGTAATTGCCTTGACTGTGGCATTGAGCCCAAGCCACCCAGGAAGCAGACGACTGCAACTCCTCTCTACAAGACTGCTCAGCTGTGTTGGGTGCCGCTGTGCCCTCACTTACTGCTTCATAACTTATCTGCAACGTCCGCAGGTGTCTGTCCCCTAGGGATTCTTCATGAGCCGAAAAGTCTGCGTTAGGACTCCCAGCTGGGGATGCTGGGGAGATCCTGGAGTCAGCGTCACTCAGCGTCCATGGGGGCAAAGACTCAGGACCTGCCAGCTCTGATGTGTTAGAAAAAAAGGAAAGGTAGGTGCCACAGGGCGATGAGTTCTGTGTGGCTCTAGAGGAATGAGTCTGCTCCACAGCAGATGGCAGGTAGGCTCTATTCCATCCATCTTCTTCATCCTCCTCTAGGTTGCTGGCTCTTGTTGGGTCTTCAAAAAATGGCTGCTGATATTCCAGGCCATATCCCGTGGGTTGGGAGGCAGGGGAGCTGTGGTCTAGTCCCAGTGGGTGCCTTGAGGCTTCCTAAAAACAGTGGAGAGAAACACTGCAGACCGGAAGCCGACGCTCAGCCTTCGCTATGCTCCCACAAGGAAGGCCCATCTCATCTACCAAAAGGGGCCAAGCAGATGTTCCACCCATAGTCTCTCCATCAGTAGCCATATCTGTCCTGCTTTGCTCCCCCACACTCAAGTGTCTGTCTCCAAAGCTGTAAGTTAAAAGAGATGTCCTTTAAGGCAACCACTGACAGCTTCCCAGATGTACCTTCGGGTAAATTCGGCTGGTGGTTGTATCTTCTTTTGACAGGCTGAGGTTCTTGGTTTTCAAAAACTCTTTGAAGGAGAATGGATTGGCTTCTTCAAGATCTTCAAGTTTGTCACCTGAAATAACAAACACCACAGAGACTGTGAAAGGGCCCTCAACATCCCGTGTTACTATCACATTTCAACTGTGACTCAACACTATACAACAGGAGAACTGATCAAAGAGGTTAGGGAACAGGCCCACTCTGGCAGGTTCTCACCCTTTGGCCTCTCTGAGACAGCCCTTGCCACCTTAAAACAAAAAATGCTGTGCCAAAGATCAAGTCCAGGGGTCCACCCATATTCAGGTGACTGGTCTACCTCTGAGTCATCTGCCCAGTTCCCCAGTAAAGCCTGTAGACTGCTGAGGCGGACTTCACTCCACATACTCAGTGTGAGCTGAAGGCTACTCCTGTAAGGGATTCAAAGCTCCTGAGATGCCATAGTGCCACCAACTACTCTGTGCCATCCTTTCCTCTGACCTTTTCTCCAAGTACCCTAGTTGACCAGCCTCTACCTCCACACCTACCAGACTCAGCTGCTTATGTGGGTCTCATAACATAACGCCTACATCTTATGAGGGTGTCGGGCTTCTGTGTGACTTGTATCCTGCTGCCTCTGCACCTCCCAGGCACCTGTGACATCTTAAATTATTTTGCCCTCACACTCAGTCTTCAATCTTGGGCGCCCACCTCCACTGCTCTTTTGGGTTCCAAACTCTGTCATCCTGAAAGCCCATGGCCAGACTACTGCCGGGAAGAGGAAAAAAGAGAATCACTGAGCTACTCTACCTCCAAAGCGCGTCTCATGGGCTCCCGACGGACCTTGTTTAGTACATTTCCCCTTTCCACAGCCAAAATCTGCAAAAAGACATTGTCAGCTCACCGTGATCACAGCAAGCCTTATGACTGCAGCGTTTGTCCAGGGAGGTAAAGACCGAAGATGCCTGACTCCCACTGACAGGCTCTGGTCTGGGACTAGAAGGCTGTCTTCTGAGGCTGAACGCAATAAACTACATACTCCTGCGCGCTCTAAGAGCAGCTGCAGGTGGAACGCAGACCCACTAGGTCCAGCCCCTGGCCTTTCCCAATCCGGTGGGCTGAAGTGGTCTTCGAGCTCCACTGGGCACTGACCTTCCTGCCTTGGGGCGGGCGGGCGGGCTGTGGGGTGGGATCCCCGCGCTGCCCAGCTCCGCACTGTGGCCGGCGCCCCGACTCTCACCTGTGTCTCCTACCGAAGCCAGCACCGGGCTGGGCACATAGCACATAAACGTCGGCCGAAAGCCGAAGAGGTGGGGATGCAGGTCCCCGCCATGGGGGCGCTCACAGTCTAGCTGGGGGAGACAAGACCGGCGCTCATAGAACGCAGGAGCTGTAAGCGACAACGAGAGCGGCTTCACCGCGGGCCGCCGCTGCCCGCGCCCCCCGGCCCTGCCCCGGCCGCGCGCCGCTCACCGTCCGGAACCACGAGGCTCCGCGTCCGTGATAGTGGGGGCGCGCCCTGCCGCCGCGCGTAGCCCGACATCGCCGCGCCCTAGCCCGGCCGCGACCCCATGGCCCACAACGCCGTCGCCAGCCCCTGCCTCATCCGGCGCGGCGGGCCGGAAGCCAGCGCCGAACGCCGCGGGGCGGGGTCAGAAGCGGAAGTGACCGCAGAAGCGCGGCGGCGCGATGGCGACGGCAGTGTGGGCGGCTGCGCGGCTGCTTCGGGGATCTGCGGCGCTGGGCGCGCGGCCCAGGTGAGCCGAGGCTATTGTTGGTGCGAGGAAAGGAGGACTCGAGGGAGTTGGTCCCGGGGGGAACTGGAAGAGAAGAATGGGCCCTGGAGCAGAGCACAGGCGCCTTGGGCCTGGAGAACGAGCCGGGGAGCCTGGTTGGGAGAGGTCGGCAGAGTCAGTGGGGCTGAAGCCTTCCAGACCAAGGCGAAGCTCTGAAGGGCCGGCCTTGCCCAGGCCCCTATGCCCAGGAACTCGTTTCTCACACAGCCTGCTGTTCGGAGTGGGCAGTGAAGACCCAAAGACCGGGATTGGAGAGATGGCTCAGTAGTTAAGCCTACTGATTGCTTCCCCTGGGTTTGGTCCCACTTGGTGGCTCACAACCATCTATAACTCCACTTCCAGGGCATCCTCTTTTGACCTCCATGGACAGTAGGCATGCCTGTGATGAACATACATCTGTGCAGGCAGACGCTCAAACATAAAATATGAATAAATAGCTATATTTGGTTACTCTGCTGTAGGTTTGGATCTCCTGCACACAGACGGTTCAGCAGTGGCGCCACCTACCCCAGCACCCCCCTCTCTTCTCCCTTACCTGGAGTACCCAAGCCTATTTTTGCTACAGTTGATGGACAGGAAAAGTTTGAAACCAAAGTTACCACTCTGGACAATGGGCTTCGTGTGGCATCTCAAAATAAATTTGGACAATTCTGTACCGTAGGAAGTAAGTTCTATTGGCCATGGTTTTGAAAACTTTCTGTTGATTAAATGTTTTGAATATCTGGCTTAACCTGTTAATTTTCTTTTTATTACCAGTTCTTATTAATTCAGGATCACGATATGAAGCAAAATATCTTAGTGGAATTGCTCATTTTTTGGAAAAATTGGCATTTTCGGTCAGTGTCTAGTTTGTAATTTTTATAAGTTCTCAGTTTTTCTTTTCTAAGAATTCGTATTAGTTAATGATCTGGATATGACGTTGATGCTCACAAAAAACTTAGGACATAATTTTGTGTGTTTGAAAGCAAATGTAAACTTAATGTTTTCTGTTAAGTTTTTGGGCTACTTACTTAAGCTTAATTATTTTTATAGTCTACTGCTCGATTTGACAGCAAAGATGAAATTCTGCTTACACTGGAAAAACATGGTGGTATCTGTGACTGCCAGACCTCAAGGTATTTTATGTTAATGTATAAATGTCCTCGTCATCCTTGGTCAGAGTCTCTTGGAGTCTCTCTAAAAATTAACAGCATGCCTGATGGAGTGCTGGGGACAGAAAGCATACCATCCTAGTTTCTTCTCTGACATCCTTTGAACTTCTAATTGCCCAGGCCTTTACCTGTGAAGAATGCTAAGCTAAACAAGCAGGCTGCTTACAGCTCTCTGAGGCTGGGCATGTTTCCATGTGAACCAGTTTTCATTTAGACCAGCTGGTTGTTTGTGCAGGCCTAGGAAGCCTGGAGTGAGAGACCTCCTCTGCGAAGAGGGGAGAACCAGCTTCAGCCGGCTCCATAGTATCTTAGGGAAAGCTTCACTGTGGGCAGTTGTGGCTCCTTTAAGGCCTTCACACCCAAGGAAGAGGTCGTGGTAGAGTCTGCTGGCATGCAGGGCCTCGATCCCTGTTGTTATCTGCTGTAAACCTAGCACCTGCTATTGTGGCTTATTTCCTTCCAGAGACACCACAATGTATGCTGTGTCTGCTGACAGCAAAGGCTTGGACACTGTGGTGGGCCTGCTGGCTGATGTGGTTCTGCACCCCCGCCTGACAGGTGTGACTCTGTGGCTGGGTGGGCCAGAGGAGCTTTGGAAGGACTGTAATTTCCTGTGGGGAGGCACTGTTAGAGCCAGTCACTCATGTGCCAGTCATTGGAGAGTACTAGCGCTTAGACAAGCCTGTAGTGTTGTACACAATGCTCCATACTTCCATATATCTAAAAGAGACCTTAAAGGGTTTACTAAAGTTCTGTTCAGAAATGTCCCTCATCCTGTGTGTAAACAAGAATGCCATGCCTACAGAAGTTTCTCTTGCGTGGCAGGACTTGGATTCCTGTTAGGAGGGTCCAGGAGGGAACAGCAGCTAGTCCCTTTGCTGAGTTTCATAGCAGCCTGGCCGAATGGCTCCAGCTGAGGAACGGAGCCCTGACTCAGGTGCTGTCTGTTTCCTAAATGTTGCCATGTTCACCTTGTGTCCTCACAGCTGGATTTTGGGACAGACAGCAGGTGAGGCAGCTGAGCTTGGAGCAGGTTAAAGGTCTACAGAACAGACCAGGACAAGAGGCCCGGGTCCCTAATTTTCATCTAGCATCCTCCCTCATAGGTGCTGCAGTGCTTTCCCTAGTAGATGACTATAGCACCTGGCCAGGCTCAGCTGCTCAGGGTCAGTGCTGTCTTCTTCCTTGCTGGTTCAGACCAAACCTTTGTCTGGACTCTTACAGATGAAGAAATTGAGATGACGAGGATGGCTGTGCAGTTTGAACTTGAGGACCTGAATATGAGACCTGACCCAGAGCCACTGCTCACTGAGATGATTCACGAAGTAAAATGGGAGGCCACATGTGCCTCTTCCTGCTCCTGGCCGTGCGGGTGGTTAGGTTTACAAAACAGGCTTGGCTTTGTGGGTTTTTTGTTTGTTTTTGGTTTTTGTTTTGTTTTTGAGATAGTTGCTGTTTGGTTCAGGTTTGGTCTTGAATTCGTAGTCTCCGTGCCTTGGTTTCCTGAGTGCTGTGTTCTTCTGAGCCTGCCATGTCTGCAGTGGTAGCTGTTCCCACTTAGGGTATCAGTGGGAGAGCCATTCCATCTGTGTGGCTCTTCTATGTGTTTTTCAAATTTTCTCTCTTGAGGTAAACTTGCTGCTTCTAGAAACACATGGAGCCAAACTAGAGATAATGCCCGGTCTTTTTGTTGCAGATGTGGTTATAGGCCATGTTGGAGACCTGATATTTTTTCTCACTTGGGTTTGTTCTCCTCCTGCCTGCCTCAGGCTGCTTTTAGGGAGAACACAGTGGGCCTGCACCGGTTCTGTCCTGCAGAAAACATAGCAAAGATTGATCGAAAAGTGTTGCATTCCTACCTGAAGAACTACTATACTCCTGACCGCATGGTGCTTGCTGGAGTGGGTGTGGAGCACGAGCACCTGGTGGAGTGTGCCAGAAAGTACCTCCTAGGAGTTCAGCCTGCCTGGGGTGCTCCTGAAATGGTGGACATTGACAGATCAGTGGCCCAGTACACTGGGGGGATCGTCAAGGTAACTCAGCAGGAAAACTCTCAGTTGTTGTGCCATTTATCCTCTGAGTATGTGCTTTATGCTTCTCCTTAGTGTACAATCCAGCACTTTGACAGTATGAACACATCCATGTTCAAAGCAAGAGGTGACAGGGCTGAGGTCACCTGGTGTCTGGTTGAGTGTGGCTGTTTTCTTAGAAGTTTGCTGGCCTTATTGACATGTGTCTGGTTGTGTGCAGGTGGAGAGAGACATGTCAAATGTCAGCCTTGGCCCAACCCCAATTCCAGAGCTCACACACATCATGGTAGGACTGGAGAGCTGTTCCTTTCTGGTGAGTCCAGGTATAGGTCAGGTGCACCAGTGGGGTCAAGCGACTGTGTCGGACTGGCATTGATTGGTGTGCCTCTGCATTCCATAGGAGGAGGACTTCATCCCTTTTGCTGTACTGAATATGATGATGGGAGGAGGGGGCTCCTTCTCAGCTGGAGGGCCTGGCAAAGGCATGTTCTCCCGCCTCTACCTCAACGTGCTCAATCGGTGGGTGCTAGGCTGCTGAGAGCACCGGCTGTGCTGACACCTTCAGCTACCCTGTCACCTTCACTGGACACCATATGTCCCCTCACAGGCACCACTGGATGTACAATGCAACCTCCTACCACCACAGCTATGAAGATACAGGCCTCCTGTGCATTCATGCCAGCGCAGACCCAAGACAAGTGAGGACAGCACTGCTGTCTGTCTAGCCCACTCCATTGTACACTCTTCAATAGTGCCAGAGCTCTGGGTGGGGAACAGGGGATGCCTGAGGGATCAGCAGGCCTGGCTGCAGTTCACACCCTCATCTCTTGTTCTTTTGTAGGTTCGAGAAATGGTGGAAATCATCACAAAGGAGTTTATCTTGATGGGCAGAACGGTGGATTTGGTAAGGCCTGGAGCATCCCTTGCACCCGATCTAGCAAGTCCCACAGCTGAAGGAGCGGCAGGCCAAGCCTCCCTAGTGCTTCCCAAAGGGCATTGTCCCTCTCTAAGTTGTCCCTACAGAATGGCCCTGAGCTAAAGCATCATCATACAAGACAAACAGTAATGCACAGTTTCTATGTCTTTCTTAGTTCCATTTTATGTTGGAACCCAAGTTTTTGTTGAGTTTCTATGTGTAGGGCTAGCTGTCCTGGAACTTACACTGCAGGCCAGGCTGGCCTTGAACTCAGAGCCACCTGATTGGCTTTCCAACCACTGGGATTAAAGGTGTACATTACCACTGGCTGTCTGTCTTTTGGTTAATGTTCGGAAGTTTTGTTACTTCCTGGGCCAGAGCTTATAAAAGCAAGGTGATTTGCTCGAGCATGCATTTTGTCTTTCTGCATAGTGCAAGTTTTCTTCAGTGGTCAAATAACACATACTGGCTTTTTAAGGAGGAAAAGGCAACATTATTGAAAAAATAAAAATCTGCTTAGAAATGAAAACTACTGCAAAGCAAAGCAATTAATGTATATGCATCTCTATGACCTCAACTCTCAGGAAGTAGAGGAAGGTGGTGATGAGTTCAAGGCCAGCCTAAAGTAATGTAACAATAAGACTGTCTAAAACAAACCAAGGTCTGGGTCTGGGGTGCATGGCTCAGTAGTGGAGAGCTTACTAGGTATGCTCAAGACCCTGGGTTCCACCACCAACACAGCCAAAATTAATGCTCTATATTTCCACTAATATCTTGATAAAATGGTTTCCACTAAAGTCAGGTCTATTGAGATAAATATATAGTATTAAGTTTGCCTGAAATTGCATAAGTCATAAATACCTTGCATTAAGACAAGCACTCATAAGGTAGCCAGGCTGGCCTCAAACTTAGAGTTCTCTTGCCCCCTGCCTCCTCCTGAATGCTTGGCTTACCGGCAAGTGCCTACACCCCCAGCTTGGTCTGTCCCTTGTGGTCCTGATTCTTTGGTGCCACATTTGAAGTTCACACCTGGCCAGAGGCTCAACTGTTGATTCTGCTGCCTCCTTGGTAGCACCATGTGATAGTGGCCTGGGTCCTGTTTATATGCTGAGCACCAAAATCTTTGCTGCATCAACAACCTCTGGTTTCCTGTGCAACCAGGTGTGGCTTCCTGATGCATGTTGTTCTGTGATTCAGTCAGCAGAGACTGGACACGGTGTTTCTGTCTTGGGTGTGATGAAGGCTTTTCCAGTGTAGTTCCTCCCATGCTCGGAGTGTGCCAGACTGCAGACCAGACTGGAACAGCCCCTCCACTCTACTCATCTTTGGGCACATGGAGGCCTCTTTACTGGGACATATTTGGGCCAGCCCCTCTACCCACTTGAGCCAGCTGTAAAGGTGACTAGTGGTGTTTGGTCCTCAGGTGGAGCTAGAGCGGGCCAAGACACAGCTGATGTCCATGCTCATGATGAACCTGGAGTCCAGGCCTGTGATCTTTGAGGATGTGGGGAGACAGGTGTTGGCTACACATTCAAGAAAGCTGCCCCATGAGCTATGTACACTCATTCGTGAGTATGCCCAGAAGCTTGGTTTGGGCTCATTTGAGACTGTGCCCTGATGCAGACAGACAGACAGATGAGTCTCCTGTTATCTGCCATACCACGAGCCTGGGCTTCCCCAAAGTCCTTTCCAAGCTCCGTCCTGTACTAATTATAATTAGGCTCTTCAGCCTTGGAAGGAGGTGTGGAGGTAGTGGTAGAAGAGTGTCACTGGGCTGGAGTAATGTAGCTTGTTACAGACTCTGTCCTGTGGCTCTGGCAGTGTGTCTTGTGGTTTGTGGTTAGTCTTCTGAACTGGGTGGGAAGCTTGGAACAGAACTGTAAGTAGGGGCAGCTTGGCTGTCACCTGTCCTCTGAAGATAACTCAGTCCACCTGCCTGGGTTTGGGAATCCTGGTGGTCTGGGACAGGTGGATTGACCTGCCCTCATGAGAGACCTCATCTTCTCTAGAAAAAGCTGACCTCTTTGGGATTCTAGAGGATGGGTTGCTGGGATCCCTTCTGAAGGCCATGCTCACTCTGTGTGTGTGTGTCCTCATCTGTCTGTCTGCCAAAAAGGACATGTTACTGCGGGAAGGAGTCTAGATTTTATTTCTTCAGACTGGAAAATAAAGTGAACTTATGACAACCCACTCTGTCTAAACATGAGCCTCCTGATGGGTGGCTATGCCCCCCAGTGTTGGGTTGTTTTTAAGTCTCATAGACGGACTCACAGCTTAGACTCGCCTTAAACCTTTCTGTTTAGCTGTGAGTGTGCATTACCCTGCTTGGCTACCCTCATGTGTTTGAAAATATTTGCTGCTGCTGTGGCTTAGGGGATTTGAGATAGGGTCTATCTACTGTAGCCCAGGCTGGTGTTGATCCTGAGCCTCAAGCCTCCTGCTTCCCCAGTGCTTGGAGTACAGGCATGCCTATTCATCTTGGAAATAATTTTAAGTCACTGTAGTTCCCCACCTAATGGGAACTCACTTTGCCCTTTGACTGATGTACCCTGGTCTGTCCCTCAGCAGCCTCCCCTTCCCCATGGTGGAATGATGTAGATCAGGGCTCCTCGGCCTGAGTGCTCACACACACTGTCGGAGATGGAGATGGAAACCCTGCTCTTGCCCTCACTGCCGCTTACTCTGTTGTAGGCAATGTGAAGCCAGAAGATATCAAGAGGGTTGCTTCCAAGATGCTCCGTGGCAAGCCTGCTGTGGCTGCCCTGGGTGATTTGACTGACCTACCCACCTATGAGCACATCCAGGCAGCACTGTCCAGCAGAGATGGGCGCCTGCCCAGAACATACCGGCTGTTCCGGTAGAATCCCTCAGGGCAGGCTGCAGAGTGCTTGTGTGCATGTTACTGTTGGTGTGGACACTGCATAAGGATAGCCACTCTGTGAACACTGAGTGCCAACAGTGAAACTCTGGAAACTTGAATGAAAGTTACTGTTGCCACTGCACCTTCGTGTCTCTCAAACACATGCTGCTTGTTCTTCATCTAACAAGTGTTTTTACTGAGTGTTTGCCAAAGCAGGTGCTGTCTGCCCCCTAGACGTCTCTGGAGCAAGGAAGGCTGGGAAAGATTAGAAGTCTCAGGGCTCAAAGCACTGTGCTCTGAAAGCACGCAGGGCCTCCCCACTGTTAGGACCACAGGCATAGATCGTTGTACTCATTCTTTTCCCCTCAAATAAGATCTCACAGTATAGCCCTGACTGGCATGAGACTCGCTATGAGATATAGTCATCTCAAACCCACAGAGACCCTCCTGCCTTTGCCTCCCAGGTGCTAAGATTATAGGCAAGTGCTACCACGCTTGGCTGTCTCATTTCTAAAGCTTAAGTTTTTTAACAAGCCTGAAGGTATTTCACAGTCTTTTACTCCTTTGAGATAGAATTCTACTTAGCCCTGGCTGGCCTATAACTCAAGATAGAGATAAGGCTGGCCTCAGTGATCTTGTCTTAGCCTTAGTTACTGGTCTTCCAAGTAAGAGTCACCATGCCAGTTGTATCTCACAATTATTTACAAGCCCAGTTTTAATTTCCCATGTCATCTGTCATCTGCACTATTTTAAATGTTTAACTTTCCAACTGAAATGCCCTCTAAATATAAAGGCTATCTAAATGTAAATTGTTGTGGCTGCACTTTGACCCCCACCCCCAAGATTTTATGATCTTGATATCAGGCCAAACTGAGAAATTCGAAGATTACCCCTCAGTCTTTTCTAACGTGCCAGAGAATGTCCAAAAAGAAGCACCAAAGTGCTGGGCAGTGGTGGCTCATGCCTTTAATCCCAGCACTTAGGAGGCAGAAGCAGGTGGTTCTCTGAGTTTGAGGCCAGCCTGGTCTACAAAGAGAGTTCCAGGATAGCCAGAGCCACAGAGAAACCTGTCTGGAACTGCCACATCAAACCTTATTCAAGCTAGGAATAGTTTAGGCAGGAGCATGAGGTCCAGGGCAGCCTGTCTGGGAGCAGTCTTCCCAGTGGAATTTGCAGTTCACTAATTCAATATTCTGGCACTTTCTACATTCATTTGAGTGGTTTATTGAAGCAGGTGACTTTGTATATTGTAGAAGCTGATGCTTGTCGAGTTTTGTCTCATTTGTTGGCTTATTTTACTATGGCTTGCTGGAGTCCCAAGTCATCCAGCTTTTTCCAGCTGTTGCTGCTGCTGGCTGTGAGCAGGGACAACACCTAGCGGAAGGACCTGGGATGGGACTGAGTAGCAGGTGACAGCTGAGACCAACTTTGTGGCCTTTGACTTCTATGCCCTTTTAAAGCCCTGGGGTGTCCTAGAGATGCATGCAGACTGTTTCTTCCAAGGTTCAGTCAGTCTTTGGCCAGAAAGAGTTTACAATTTAATATATCCTTATTTATTTAAAAATATAAATATGGAAAAATAAATAATTTAGAAGACTAGAGTGGATGCTCCTAGGTGTTTGTACATTCAAGGCTGTGTCTCTGAAGGGGAGGGGTAAGATTGAGAGCAATGATGAGTCTTAAGCTTTCTTAAAGGAGTGAAACCCAGCAAGGTGCTGCCTGACAACACAATTTCTAATGCCTTTCTGGGACTAGCAGAACAAAAAATGGTCTGAAGCTCCTAAAAACTATGAATTTAATATAGCTGGGCTTGGCCTGTAGAGAGGAGAGGTCCCTACTCAACTGGGGGTTGGGAGCATGGGACCAGGATGTAGAACCTCAAAACCTGTCAAAATGTCTGTAGGGAATATCCCAGAATCCTAGTCCTAGCAGGTTCTAGGCATTGAGCATCTAAGACACCAGAGGTTGCCTGATCCTTCCCCAGAGGGAAGGAGCTATTAGGAGGACACAGATCTAGAAGCTGGGCTCTCGCATGAGAACAGGAATAAAAGGAGTTTGAAGAGACAGCAGTGCTCAAGGGCAAGAAGTCAGGACTGCTCCTGCAGGGTGAAACTGCTGCTTGGTGTCCACATTGGCACACTCAACAAATCCCTGCCATGTGCCTGTGGGAACATGGTGTAAATGAGGTTTGTCCTGGCCACAGCATACTGCTGTCCTGAGGGGGTGGGGGGATCTGTGGTGAGAGCAGGGAGCCCCTAGCAATGGTTTATTAGAATCCCAGCATTACAAGAGCTTCAGAGAACAAGCTCATCTCTTTGCAGTGACCTTGGTCCGCCGGCTGCAGTGCCAGTCCTGGTCTGGAAACTTCAAGACACAGTGCAGACAGCACTGGAGCTCTGACTCTTCAGTGCTTCTTGTCTCTGAATCTCCTTTGAAATCCGTCTTTTAATTCCTATCAAGTACAGTTCTCGGTCAAACTTGCCAGCAGCTAATGGGATGCTGTGAAGAAAAGACCTTTAATAAGAGCTGGCCTCAACTTTACTCAGCTGCATACCTGCTGAGCCCCATAGAAAATGAGCCATTGCCAGGCAGTGGTGGCACACGCCTTTAGTTCCAGCACTTGGGAGGCAGACAGGCAGATTTCTGAGTTCGAGGCCAGCCAGAGCTACACAGAGAAACCCTGTCTCGAAAAACCAAAAAGAAAAAGAAAAAAAAAATGGGCCATTGTCCAGAAGTTAGGGTTCATCCCATCTTGGCTGCTGTAGTCCCAACCACAACCCTGGGTATGCAAGTGCCAAAAGAAGGTAACGTTGATGTCTCCTTGGACCTGTTGCTCTAGGATCTTGATCAATCCTAGGGAAACCAGGTCACAGAGCAAGCCAAGGTTCTTCATGCAACCACAAAGGTTAGTAACCTGGGAATTCTAGGGATACCCTAAGAATTGCTAGGACTGAGGCTCAGATGGAAGCAAATTCCTAATAACCTAGGGGCCACATGAAACACTGGCACGCTCCTCACCTAAGTCTGCCAACCATCCCAAAAGTTGTCCCACCCAAGAACCAGCAGGAGCCCTCAAAGCTTCAGCCAGCTTTGAGGGGTGAGCAGGAGGGCTTACTTGTCTCTTCCTGGTCTCACTTTGACCTGGAACAAGCCATAAACAGGACGGTGGTCTGAAGTCTTGATCCCAGGGCAAGAGGAATACTTCATGGGACAGATGTCACCCTTGTGACGGCTTTTGTATAGGACTCGGTCCTTCAGAAGAGATGGTGAAGCAGAGATTGTGCGTCATTCTGCTGTAGGTATCCTATGCAGCGCGGTGTAGCCTGTGGCCCTGGCCTAACTATTTCAGTTAGGGAGCCCTTCTCCACTGAACAATAAAATGGTTAGGCATTTAAAGTCCTATGTGGATGCCATCTATTCCCCTTCCAGCCCTCTGAGAACAAGGAGCTGTCATGCTCTCATTGCATGAATGTTCCAGGTGCCACTATATACCAAAGAGTCAGGGTCTGGTAGAAAAGCCAGGTGAGAGTGCAGGTGTTTCGCACTTGTTCTTACCTAGTGCCAGGCAGATGGACTCAGGTGTGAATCCACCTGTGGCCTGTAATGCATTCAGAGCACTATCCTCCACGCCCAGCAGGCTATGAGCATGCAGTCACCAGCCTCAGGACTGGAAGAAGTTTAGGCTGGCTAACTTGGCTGGCTGCTGTGTGCTGAGTGTCAGTCCTCCACTGCGTGACATGAGCCGTGGTTGGCAAGAGGGCTGAAGCTAGGCTGAAGTCATATACTCACCGTGTAGGAGGGTGTCCTTTGCTTGGAGGTGCTGTCATAGGTGTCCTTCCCAATGTCAAACTTGTAGGACGGAAGAAAGTGAATTTCTGCCTCCTCAAAGCCCCTGAAGATGGACCCTGCAACACAGGAGAGTTCAGGAAGGGCTGGCCATGCCTGAGTTGCTGCTCCCCAGGCCACTCACCTTTCTTCATCTCCTGGGTAAGCTGGTCATGTTGAAGGAGTGCCAGCACATCCACCTCTGGTTTCTGCTTCAGGAAGGCCTCCACAGCCACTCGTCCACCACTCAGGCGGAAGTTGAAGTCCCCAAACCAGAAGACCTCATCAAACCGGGTAGTGACATCCCCTGGGTACATTGGAGAATACATTGGTGCTGGCCTTCCCTCATCTGCTATGATCTGCTGACAAATAGATGGGCTCTAGGCTGAGTGATAGGGCCTCCTTTGTTTGGGTCCCCTTCCGGATAGAGTCATAGCTGGGTAGCAACTCCCCACCCCCACCCAGAAGACAGATAGGAGCAGCCGAGGTCAACAACTGCAGAAGAATGGGAAGCTCTGCAGTCTAGGTGCAAAGGACAACTTTGATACACATAGCAGCCTAGCCATCTATCAGCTTCTCACAGCTCAGTGAAGGCCAGAAAGTGGTCAGCACAGAGGACTTGTGGGCAAGCCACTGGACCTTGTGAACTCCCATCTGCCCTGCTGCAAACCCAATGGCTATTTCAGTTATGAGGACTCCATGATTCTCCTAAGTCCTCCAGTGGTTTCTGCTAAGCTGCCAGGGTACAAGGGACAGGAACAATCATGTTGCTGGAGTGTCTTGTGCAGCTGTAACCCTCACCTGCACTAGAGCGGTAGGGGTTTGTGTCTGGAACATTCCGGGGCAGGGCTAGGGCTTGGATGGTTCTGCTGTAGTCCAGTAGCCGCTCTGCTACCTTCCCATCTCCAGCTATGGTACAAAAACAATAGACACTTGAGCTGCCCCATACCCTAATTGGCTCCAAATACTACCCAGTTGTCTGCTGTAGGGCTCTGTCCCAGCGGATTGTGGTTGACAACAGTGAATGTTCTAAGTATCAGAATCTATCCAGGCAGAACCCACCACTACCAGCCCAGAGCAACTCACACCCCACCTGAACCCTGGACAGACTCACAAGCCAGTTTCAGGACTATACGACTGGCTTGCAAACACTTACAGGTGAAGTGAGATGTGATGAAGAGGAAAGAGGTGCCAAAAAAGGTGAAGCTGACGCCCAGGGCCCCCTTGGTCTTGATCTGAGACACGATGCGAGTAGTTACCGTGGAGTACTCGACCTCTGCAGGGCAAGGAACGGGGGTGGGGTTCAGGGCCTGCACAGACACAGCTACGCTAGGTGTGCTTGTGTGTGTCCTCAGACATGGGAACCTCAAAGGCTGGATCCCAAGCACAAAGTGCACATCTGCCTGAGAGGGTGCAGGTTGCTGGGAGAGGGTCCATATGTTATTAAAGCCTGCATATGGAAACACCTAGAGCCCTGGCAAGGGCAAGCAAGATGCTAAGCCTGAGGACAAGACCGCAGTTGATCCTAGAACACATATGGTAGAAGGAGAACTGACTCTTGCAGGTTGTCCTCTAACCTTCACAAGTGCTCTGTGGTACAGGCACATATGAGAGAGACAGACAGACAGACACACAGAGTGGGACAGAGACGGAGAGAGGAGGAGGTGGGGGGAGAAGCCTCATGGTATTGCCTACCTGAGCAGAACCAGATGAGGTCCCTACGGATAAACAGGGACATGTACAGGACCCCATGTGCTGCTGATGACAGCAGCACATACTGAGGGCCCAGTGTCTCCTGCAGGCGTGTCTCCCACTCCCGCCTGTGGGGAGGAGGCAGGTTAGATGGGGCCTTTCAGCTCCACCCTCTCCCATATGCTGCCCAGAGAGCCCCTGAAAGCATTCCTCGGGGACACCACCACTGTGCCACATCTTGTACTGAGAATGATCAGGCTAACGGCATCTTCATGCACCATGAGACCCTTCAGGTTGGCTTCAGACCCAAGACCTCAATCTGAGGGCATATGCAGATCTCCAATCCCACCTATACCCATATGAGTTATCAGAGAGCTATGGGCTGGCAGGGTTCCCCCCACCCCCCAGGCTCCCTTCCTCAGACTCCCTTCCCCAGAGCATACATGGTCTGCTGTTCTCCTCACACAGGCCAGGAAACCCCATAAACTACAGTGAGGAGCACATAGCTGTGGAACCACTTTCCAGGGAAATCAGTCAGGGTGTCACAGGATATGTATCCAGAACAGAGGCAGTCCAGAGCCTCTTGGCTGCCTCGTGCTCCCTTGGACAACTGCTGACAAAATCTGAAACACTACTGACTTTTATGCTCATTTTAGTGAGACATGGAGGTCCCTCATCTGGCCTACATTGCTTCAGTTCCACAAGGGCCTCAGGTCCCTCTTTTTAGCGCACTGTCCATACAGGATGCTGGAGGTGCCATCAATAGTGGAGGCTGAGTGAAGCCTCACCTGTCAGAGCAGCCCTCCTGAACTCCAATGACATACAGGTCCTGAGTGTAGTCAGCCTCAGTGGGGAGCAGAAACTCATCCAGGCTCGCTGGGAGCTCCTGCATTAAAGACCACAAAACAGTCAAGACCACTGGGCTCCCTCCAGTTGGGGGCAGAGGCTCAAGAGCAAGGCCCTGCACAGTCACCTGGAAGTGGTCCCAGAAATAGCTTCTTTTCAAAGAGACGTGTGCACAGCTGGAGGTCTGGTTTTCTAGGGGACCTTGGCATGTCAGATACTTCAGTCTCCCTCTTTGAATACAACTGCTCACGTGCCACTTCCCAGCCCGGCACCCCTTCTGACCAGGTGCTTTAGTCCCTGTGCTGCCTGGGAGGTATGACCATCCTTCCAGGTACATGCCCAAGCCTGATCCCTCACGAAGACTCACAGATGCCTATCTTTATGACTGCTGTGAGCAGTGAACTGTGTGGGCAGGACCCCAAGGACATGAAGTCCAGCTGCCTCTGCCTTACCTCACTGTGACCCTTCTTACCTTCTGGCCCTGCATGTTCCAGGTAGCCACGAAGAGAGCCATGTTTCGGTCTGGGAAGTACCTGGCCAGCTCATCTGCTCCTAGCAGGGCCCCACTAGCCAGAAGACTTCCCTCCAGATAGCTCCTACAAAAAATAAAAAATAAAAAAAGAGAGAGAGACAAATGAGCAGCCAGCTTCAATGACACCAGAGTGACCCAGGAGTTTCTTCACTCAGGACCAGTACTGAGTGGGGCCACACTCTCCAAAGGTATCAGTCCTATAAGCCACATGGGCCTGAGGACAACCCTGACCATACCAGCCATCAGTGCTGCCCTAGAGTTGGGATTTCCTTAGGCAGAATGCAGTGCCACCTTCACGGCAACACAGATGAACCCCATCTGCCCCTGAATTCAGTCTGTCTCTGGATCTCAATGGAATGAGGCCATATCTGTCAAGCTGAAATACAGTCCTAACAGTGTGATGAATCTCTGACCTACCCAGGACACATGTGTGCACCATGTGCTATAGGGGCTGCCCAACCAGCCTGTACAGAGATATTGAGCATACACAGCCCTGTGGGTGACGTGACTATGTCTCTCCTCTGTCACTCAGCTCCATCACCACAGTACAGAAACACCAAAGTTCCAGGAAGAAATGATGGGTATAGCTGTGTGCCCAGAAATCTGTGCTTTCTAGGGCAACGGAATCTGAACCTCAGAGCTGGAGAGGTGGCTCAGCAATTAAAAGCACAGGCTACTCTTCCAGAGGACCTGGGTTCAATTCCCAGCACCCACATGACAGCTCATAACTGTCTATAATTCCAAGTGGTTTGATACCCTCACACAGACATGAATGCAGGCAAAACACCAATGCACATGAAATTAAATAAATAAATCAAGAAATCCAAATCTCACATAGGTTTTCATACACTAAGAAATACTAGATTTGTTTTCATTATTCTCCGGGCCTTTAAGAAATGGAAGTCCTGGAGCTGGAGAGAGGGCTCAGTAGTTGAAATCACTAGCTGCTCTTCCAGGACCCAAGTTTGGTTCCTAGTGTCCCACAGGGTGCCTCAAAACATACCTTACTCCAGTTCCAGGAGCTTATGTTTTATTTTTATTTTATGTCTATGAGGCTTTTGCCTGAATGTATGTATGGGCATCACATGTGTGCCTGGTACCTGTGGAATCCGGGAGAGGATGCTAATCTGAAACACCCACATATGCATAAAATCTAAAGAAAGAAATTTAAGTTGGGCAGTGGTGGCGCACGCCTTTAATCCCAGCACTTGGGAGGCAGAGGCAGGCGGATTTCTGAGTTCGAGGCCAGCCTGGTTTACAGAGTGAGTTCCAGGACAGCCAGGACTACATAGAGAAACCCTGTCTCAGGGAAAAAAAAAAAAAAGAAAGAAAGAAATTTAAGGCTCCTGTGAGCTTGTTGCATGTACACTCAGGCCACTGTCCCACTTGCTTCCTCTAAATGCTGTCTGTGAAGCCACTCGTCCAAATGCCATTTCAGTGTAAGACTTCAGGCCTCCTGTTCTGGATCCTCGTCACTGTCCTGTCCTCTGCACTTTCTCACAGGGCAGCACCCTGCTTGGTTCACTGCCTTGTTCATCACTTGCTGCTGAAGCCTCTGTCTTTTCAGTGCTAACATGTCCTGGCTCTACCTCAGGGTTAAGGCAGCTGCAACTGACTGAGGGAAACCTAAGCTGTCTAATTGGTCACCTTCCTTCCTGTACTACTTCTTCTTCTTTTTTTTTTTTTTTTTTTTTTTTTTTTTTTTTTTTTTTTTTTTTTTTTTTTGGTTTTTCGAGACAGGGTTTCTCTGTATATCTCTGGCTGTCCTGGAACTCACTTTGTAGACCAGGCGGGCCTCGAACTCAGAAATCTGCCTGCCTCTGCCTCCCAAGTGCTGGGATTAAAGGCATGCACCACTACTGCCCGGCCTTCCTGTACTTCTGTTTCTGCAATAGCACCACTTGCCCCTTCCCAAGTTCACAGGCTTGACTCAGCAAGACTCCATCCACAATGGCCATGGGAGCCACCTATCTTCCAGAATCTCAGGCACCCTCTCCTCTTTCTTCCAAGGTAATTTTCCCCTAGTCATGCCCACCCAACAACCAGTTCTAACTGAAGAGAATGTGCCACAGTGCAAAGCAGGTTCTGAGACACACTGAAGCTGCCCTGTGGTGACAGAGGAGAGCCGGAATACAGGACAATACAGTGCAGGATCCTCCTCCCTCCTCATGACTCCACACCTCTCCCATCACTCCCTACCCCACCTCCAAAGGAAACTTATGCAGTGCCTGCACTGTGGGTTCACTTTGCCCCCACTTACTATGTTACTGCCCTTTACTAGGGCTCAAGAAGGGACAGAGACACATAGAATCACTCCAACACCAGCTGAAAGGAACCCTGAGTGCTTTTCATGTCTCTGGCCTAATTCAAAACAAACCAAAAACCAACCAACCAAACAAAAACCCAACTTATTTATGTAAGTGTTTTGCCTGACCCCCTAGAACTGGAGTTACAATCTGAGCCACTGTGTAGTTTCTAAGGACCAAACCCAAGTCGTCTGCAAGAACAGCCAGGGCTCTCAACTTCTGAGCCACCCCTGACTCCTATTTTTGGTGATGCTAGAGGTAGAACCCAGGGCTTCATACATGCTAAGCCAAGCCCTCTACCACTGAGGTATATCCTCTGTCTTACTGTTTTGTTTTGTTTTGTTTTGTTTTGTTTGAGACGGGGTTTCTCTGTGTAGCCCCGGCTGTCCTGGAACTTGCTCTGTAGACCAGGCTGGCCTCGAACTCAGAAATCCGTCTGCCTCTGCCTCCCAAGTGCTGGGATTGAAGGCATGCACCACCACTGCCTGGCCTATCCTCTGTCTTTTCCTTCCTTCCTTCTTCCTTCCTTCCTTTCTCTCTCTCTCTCTCTCTCTCTCTCTCTCTCTCTCTCTTTCTCTTTCTTTCTTTCTTTCTTCCCCTCTCCCTCCCTCCCTTTTCTTTTCTTTTCTTTTTTTTTTTTTTTTTTAAGACAAGGCCTTCCTGTGTCCAGGCTGACCTTCAACCTTCCGCTGCAGATCTTCCGCTCCGTCTCTTGGTAGCTGGGTGAAGGTATGCTCCACAATGCTTACCCTATCCTTCCTTACTGTTTTTGGCCAAATCTGTTAAGAATGCACAAACAAAACCACGTTCCTCTGAGTTTCAAATTCTAATCAAGTCTTTAAGAACAACAGCCAATTGGAGCCAGAACCCATGTTCTTGAACCCCATGGGGCAGAACATCCTAAGTCAGGAGGTAGATTGGGCTGCCTTAGGGAGTGACCTTCTTGACCTCACCTCCAAGCCAATGAGTGAAAGTCACTAACATGCTAGTTGGGTTCACACACTAACCTGGCAGTGCAAAATCCTGAGTCATATCATTTAGGAAGGAACCACTGAGCACAGGCAGTCGTAGACTACCTTCAGATGCCAGCCCAAAGCCCCATGCCCTTCCTTGTAAGCTGTCTCTGCTTTCTCCAATTTGTCCAGATGGCTACAGACATGACTGGACACCAGCAGGGTAAAAGCTCATGGCTGTGCCCAGCCTTACGGAGCACAGCCTTACGGAGCACAGCTTCCCAACCCACTTAGGGGAGGGCACTCCAGAACTTCTGAACAAAAGTGGCATGGAGGCCTTTGATCCCAGGAGGCAGATATCTGTAAGTTCCAGGCCAGCCTAGTCTACACAGCAAGTCACAGGCTACCCAAGGCTACACAGTGAGACCTTGTCACAAGAAAGAAAAAAAAAAATGGAGGGTTTGGCTGGTGAGATGATTCAGCCATCGACCTGATAGTATAAGTTTGATTTCCCACATGGTATGAAAAGACCAACTCCCACACACTGTCCTGATTTATATATGCTCACTATGCATTCCCATGAGCATGTGCATGCACACATGCATGTATACACACATAAATAAATGCAAATTTTTTTTCTTAAGTAGTAGGTCAACTACTGCAACCTGGTGGCCTCTGGGAATAAGATACCCTGGAACGGAATCCAGGGCCTCTGCTGAAACCACAGCTGGCAGACTGACCCAGGCCTGATCCAGCCACTAAGAGTAGTTTTCAGAGTTGGAGAGATATTGACTTAGCAGTTAAAAGCACTAGCTGCTTTTTTAGAGGTCCTGGGTTCAATTCTTAGCACCCACACATGGCATCTCATAACTGTCTGTGACTCTAGCTCCAGAGGATCCAATACTCCCAGACACTCATGCAGGCAAAATATCAACAATCACCAGATAAGCAAATAGTTCTCATGCTTTTCAAATTGTTAAAAAAGAAAACAATAACACAGCTGGGCGGTGGTGGCACACGCCTTTAATCCCAGCACTTGGGAGGCAGAGGCAGGTGGACTTCTGAGTTCGAGGACAGCCTGGTCTACAGACTGAGCTCCAGGACAGCCAGGGCTACACAGAGAAACCCTGTCTCGAAAAACCAAAAAAAAAAAAAAAAAAAGCTGAAAGCAGCATCATGCCAACCACTGATCTAGAACAAGCTGTATTTGTGCAGTGTGAGGCCCAACTGGAGGAAGCCCTTTCCTTCATCATGCCCCTGTGACTCAATAGGGGTCCATGCATATCACTCAGACTTATCTTCACTTCCTATGGATTGCACAAAACAAAGCTTTGAACATAGTAGAAACAGTACTCTTTAAAAAAGACCTCATGAGGAAGGATTGAGGGCCCCGAAGGGGATAGAAACTCTACAGGAAGGCCAACAGGATGAACTAACCTGGACCCTTGGGGCTCTCAGAGACTGAACCACCAACCAAAGACCACACACGGCCTAGATGTAGGCCCCCTGCACATATTTAGCAGATGCACAGCTCAGTCTTCACGTGGGCCCCGAACAACTGGAGCGAGGGCTATCCCAAAAGCTGTTGCTTGTATGTGGGATGTGTACTTCTAGCTGGGCTGCCTTGTCTGGCCTCAGTGGGAGAAGATGCGCCTAGCCACACAGAGACTGGATATGCTAGGGTTGGGGGATACCCAGGGAGGCCTCCATCCTTTCAGAAGAGAAGGGTAGGGGGTAGGGGGAGTGTGGTAAGGGACTGTGGGAGGGGAGTATCAATCTGGACATAAAGTAAAAACAAAAACAAAACCAAAAAACAACAACAATAAAAACCCCGTGGGAATGGAGAAATGGCTCAGTGGTTAAGAGTGCTTGCTTCAGACAGTGGTAGCACATACCTTTAGTCCCAGCACTAAGGAGAGAATCTCTGAGCCTAGTCTACTGAGCCAACAGGAGCTATACAAAGAAACCTTGCTGCTTTTCTAGAGGATCTTAATTTGGTGTCCAGTACGATTGGGAAGCTCACAATTACCTATACCTCCAGCTCCAGGGAATCCAACACCTCTGATTTCTGCAGACACACACACACACCTCTTATTAAAAAATAATAAGAATATTTACATATTTTAAATGTTTAAAAGGATTGATGGCCTACTAATGACCTGAGGTGCTAGGACACCAGGGCATGCTGTGGAGGAGCCAGACTTAGTGTAGAGGTGTAGCATAGAGGGCTGCGTACAGGCAGGGTGCTGGGAGTGAGGCCTACTCTCCAGCAACTAAAGGGAACTGAATGGTGGCCCCACTAAAGATGTGTCCACTTGAGGCCTCTCAGTATGTGGCCCTCTTTAGAAGCGGTCTGTACAGATATAAGCACTCCAACATCTCCAGAAGATGATCCTGCAGCTAGCATGACTGGAGTCACTGACTGGGAAACTTAGAAATGACCACCTGGAGCTACAGGCAGAAACTTCATCACTCTCAGAGGAAAGGAAGGTTCCTCTGTCCTAGAGCAAGGCATCCTCACTCTAGGTCTCTTGCATGAAACCTTTTAGCCCATAGTCACCTGTTTAGGTGGCTCCTGGAAATAACACAGGAGCCTTCCCCACTGTCACTGTCCCACCCACCGCATGTACAGCAACATAGTTGTGGGAGAGCTTTAGGCAGGATACTACACCTTAAAGGCCAAGACTACCGGGCTGTGGTGGCACACGCCTTTAATCCCAGCACTTGGGAAGCAGAGGCAGGCAGATTTCTAAGTTTGAGGCCTGCTCTACAGAGTGAGTTCCAGGACAGCCAGGACTATACAGAGAAACCCTGTCTCGAAAAACCAAAAAAAAAAAAAAAGGGCCAAGACCAAGACTCAGAAGGGGACCAGCTTGGGAAATGAGGTTCCAGATCTAGATAGGCAATGCTCTGGCCCTGTGTTCCCCATGGTGGATGTGGCCCCAAGAAAGGGGAGCCAGCAAGGGGAAGTCAAACAAAAAGGGTTCATCTTGTGGAGGTTCCAGGCCTCTTTTCAGTATAAATCCATACACGTTAATTACTGGAATCAGAGAGGCTCTGAACAGTCTCAGGATGTTTGTGGCAGGGGAGAGGTCTCAGTGGACATCAGCAAGTGCCCATCTTGGACACGGGGATCCTGCAACTCTAGACAGTGTGGAAGCTCTCCCAAGGGCATAGGATAAGCTAGTCAAGCCTGTTCCTTGGCCCTGTAAGTGGCCACTGGTTGTCACTTGGTTGAGTGGGTTAACTGGTGTCTAAATGTCCTGGTAAAATGCTGACCTATGGCCCAAAGTGTGATGGGACAGCACCCAGCCCTCCTTCAGGTATCACCAGAATCTCTTGAGTGCTCCTTATGATCAGTGGTTAAAAAAAAGTACAGCTAAAGAGACCTGTGACCCCTCCACACAGAGAAACCAAGGGACCAATTCAGACACTCACTGAGAAAGCTGCCCAACAGGATGCACGGAAATACAAACTCCAGGTACAGTGTGTGATGGTGTGCTCTCATCTGCCTGCATAAAGAATGAGGTACACAAGCAACTTTTACGAGTTCACAGTGTCTGTGGATGACATTGATCCCCAAAGAAAAGGTGTGCTTTCTGAGAGAGGATGGGAGACCTGCCTTATTTTGCATTTCCACGTCTTAGGCATTCTCTATTAGAATCCATTTACATAGCCTCTGGGTAGCATGTTCTCTTATATTTATATAGTGGCTCACTGTAGCCCAGGTTGGCCTTGAACTTGTGATAATCCAACCTCAGTATTTTTTTTTTTAAAGATTTAATTATTTTATGTATGTGAGTACACTGTAGCTGTAGAGATGACTGTGAGCCTTCATATGGTTGCTGGGTATTGAATTTAGGACCTCTGCTTGTTCCAGTCAGCTCCACTCAGTCCCTGCTTGCTCTGGCTCAAAGATTTATTTATTATTATAAATAAGTACACTGTAGCTGTCTTCAGATGCACCAGAAGAGGGCATCAGATCTGACTAGGGGTGGTTGTGAGCTATCATGTGGTTGCTGGGATTTGAACTCAGGACCTTCAGAAGAACAGTCAGTGCTCTTATCCGCTGAGTCATCTCACCAGCTCCCAACTTCAGTCTTTTAAGATCAGGGATTTCTGAGTTCGAGGCCAGCCTGGTCTACAAAGTGAGTTCCAGGACAGCCAGGGATATACAGAGAAACCCTGTCTCGAAAAACCAAAAAAAAAAAAAAAAAAAAAAAAAAAAAAAAAAAAAAAAAAAAAAAAGATCAGGGATTACAAACATGAGCCACACCAGGCCTGGCTGTTTGCTTTTGGCCTGATTAGATGGGGGACTGTGGATGACAGCCCCAGAGCTCCCTGCCCCTTCCTCCTGAAGGCCCTACCTGCTTCTGATGTCCTTGGTGCGGATGGGGGCCAGAAGGCTGAAAGAAGATCTGGCTGAGTGAATGGAGTGATCGTCACCAGCCAGGGGGCTCCGGGGTCTGCTAGGGCCCAGGTTGCTGTGGGCCCTGACCAATCTGGTCTGCATGCGGAGCTTGTAGTCCGTGTGCTCAGGGTCGATCTTGTTTGCTGTTCTCAGGGAGCTGGAGGCTATGTTGAGGTCCATAGCTGGTGGTGTGTGTGAGGCATGCAAACTTGCCAGTCTGGAGGGGGGCCCACCTGAGGCGTCCTCTCTGTGCAGGAGGCCCAAGGAGGTGCTGGTCATTCCAGAAAGACAGTCACTCCACAGGGATGGGCTCCCTCCCTCACTGCCTGTGGCCCTTCGGGGCTTAGGTATCTCCTGCAAGGATGTGCTGAGGCAGGGCAGGGGACGGCTGTAGGCAGGGGACTGGGCTACAGAGTCCTGCAAGGAGCCCCTGCAGGGACTGGCCCCATTCTGGACAGTCAGGTCCTCCTGACTACCCCGGAAACGCCTCCTTCTCCAGCCCTTGTCATCGAGGGACAGGGTTCGCTCCAATTTGGGTCTAATGGGTGGCTGTGAGGTGATGAGGTTTGCCTTAGCTTGTGGGTTCTCATTGCTTGGTTTTACTGGAATGCTGAAAGGAGGCATGAGGTTTGTCTCTGAACCCTGAGAGTCAGTGGCTGGTAAGGAGCCTGGTGTTGGGATGAGCTTCTTTTCCGTGTTCGGAAGCTGTCCCTGGAGCATTCTGCCTTCTAGCTGCCCAGGTGCCTCCGTGTGACGCAGGCAAGCTGACTTGGATGGCATAGTCCGGACCTGGCCAGCCCTGACCCACTCAGCCTGGCCCTAAGGAAAGGGATCCTCCCTGGGAGGTTAACAAGCAACTCCTGTTGTCAAGGATGCACGTCAGAGTTCGCCAACTGGATGCCATGAAAACTCGGGCGGCTCTCTTAGTGGCATGGGGCGGTCTTTTTGGAGCAGGGCCTGTAGCTGCATGGCTGGACACTGAGTTCTCACTGATGCCTGAGGAAACCCAGGAAAAGCTCTTAGCTCCCCGAAGCCAGCTCGCTAGTCTTAAAAGCGACCTCGTGAGAACAGGCACCAGGGAGTCGGGGCTGCACTTCACGGAGCTGCAGAAGCCTGTTCAGCAACCCCGGCCAGCCCTCCACCCCACCGTGGCAGAGTAGGGCAGCGCGCTCAGTGTCCTAGGCTCACCTGCGCCCTCCGTTCGGCCGCAGACCCGCCGCCGAACGCCCGAGATCTGATCCAGCCGGGCCCGGCGCTGACGGAGGCGGGCTTAGCCCAGTCGCGGTGGCGGCTGAACAACGACTGCGGCCCCGTGCCCCGGCCCCCGCCCAGGGTTCGCCCAAGCTTAGTCTAGTGGTCACCCTGGCCCAGGTCCCGCTCTGTGGTCTTCCTGAGAACCGCCCGGCCCACGACCATACCGCCGCCACAGTGCCTCCTAGCGGCCGGAGGACCACAGCCCCGTGCCTGGAGGCCACGCCCCCACACGAGCTCTCGCCCTGCCAAGCAGAGGCCGGACCCAGACCCAGTCAGTCAGTCACACCCAATAGTTGCCAAAGGCTCTACCAACACTAAAGATCTCGCTGGTCTGCCCCTCAAATCACAAAGGAAGCCATAAATGAAGTTACTTGAGAGCCCAAAATATTTTATTTAACAATGTGAATTTTGGAAAAATAGCAGCTCCCAGGGAAGAAGCTTCTAGAATCAAAAGTGGCTGGCAATCAACACAGAGCCTGGGCAGGGTTGTGCCAGAGGCTAGGGTCCTGCCTGGTCCCAGCAAGGACACAAGTTGCTACTGACCCACAGGGACAGGCCTTTCTTAATGACAGGAACTGGAGGGTCCAAGCACACTCATCTATGGAACATTCTGGAAGCCATTCTGTGAGTCTTTCCTAGACGATGCAGGGAATCAGGAAACCAGGAAGGGCTGTATTAATTCCATGTTCTACAATTTCTAAGTTTAATACCAAACAAACCATTTATGTTTTCTACCTGCTGATTTTTATAAATATTTTAAATCTCTTTCCCTTCCTCTCTAGAGTGTAAGGCTAGTTTTAGGAACAGTCAGTGAAGCCTTAAAGCTCTGAGTCTGAATGTGGCTGCAGCTCCATGAGGTGATATGGGTAAGTCGGTGAGTAGCTGCTGAAGGTCCCTGGTGGGCTTTGGGGTAGAGATGCAAGGTTCCAGGTGTGTGATAGGACACCGTAAGCCACTCCAAGACACCACCAAGTCTTTAAGTGCTGTCTGCAGGTGACATTGAGTCAGCTAGAGGGCTCCATACAGACCCTTGGCTAGGAGGGCAGTATGTTGCAGCATGCAGCCAGTTTTTGACCTGGTTAATCAGATCAGCAGCTTCAGAATATCAGCTCCCTGGGGCTCTCCCCAGTGGCTGGGCCATGACGGAAAGCTCTGAGCATTAAAATGCACCCAGAACTAATCAGGCCACAGAAAATGAAGTGAGGCTGGAAATTCTTGGAGAGACATGCCCTTGTAACCACTTTTTTTCCCAGCCTGTAAGCCACTGCCATCTGGTGACTCTTTGAGGAGCTGGCATGTACTCCTTGGTTCACAGGACAGGGCATAGTTGCCCAGTGCAGCTTGGGGCTCCTCTTAGGCCAGACATCCCAGTAGTCAGTCCTCTCCAGGCAAGTAGACACTCTTCTCTCAGCATCCTAAGGAGCCCTGGTTGGTTTGCACCATTTCTCAGGTGAGAAAGGCCCTGGTTTCTAAAGAACTGTGCTTTCCTGTGGTAAAGCCCTGACTAGCCTCTCTTCAGGGGTATTCTCAAGTGACGCAAACCTTAATTTGTCTAAAGTGACTAAAAAAAGAACCATTGTTCTTTTACATAAAAGACTTTGAATTAGATTCATTCTATCCAGCATCTGAAAGGAACTTTGAAATCAATTTTTCAATAATTCATATACACAGGCTGCAAGGAGGGAGACACACAGTATGACCGGCTCTGAGTTACTGCCATGTCCATCTGGGATCCCCAAGACCTGAGGCAGCTAGTTTGGCTCTTGGTGAAGAACAGTTATCTAGTCATCTCAGGGTTCCAAATAAGAATCCAGCAGCGATCCTAGTTCAATGCCGCATATTTTCTTTGGCCAATCCTCCCTGGCCTTGAATTCCCCGAGGTGACAGAAGCCTGGAACAAAAGGAACAGCAGTGACCTACATGTGTCCATGCCCAGAGGCTGTCCAGCAGGATGGGTCTACAGGGTAAAGCCACAGATCACTGACAAACAGGCAAACTCTGTGCTAGCTTCTGCCAGTGCAAGGCCTTCTCTGTGGCAAGTCTCTGCTGCTCAGCGTGTCTGAGCCCACAGCACTGCAGACATGCTTTGGTTTTGTTCAGCCAATTCTGTCAAGGTCAAAAGAGCTGAGTTAGCGCTACAGAGCTGGGCCAGCTAAGGGTTCACTGAGTCCAAGGGGGGTCAGCGGCCTATGATTTTCTATTCCTGAAAGCACAGGGATGCTGCATACCACGAGAGAACACTGCATATATTCTTCCTCCCTCACTAGACCTTACTGGGATCTAATCCAAGAAATTTGTCAGAACTATTCAGCTACAAGGTCAAAAGAAAAATGAGATCTTGTAGTTGAAAATATGGACAAAAATGTGATAGCAGCAGCCTCATCTGCACAGGGTCCCAGGCCCCTGAAGAGGCTTAAACGGAGCGTGCCCAGGGCGGAGACCCTGTCAGAGCAGGCTGAGAACATTACATCCAGAATGGCAAGACACTCATTTTGAACTCTTCCTGGCTACAAAGAATTATGCAATTACTTCTCAATAGACTTTGTATGGCATATATGAAAAACAAACAAACAAACAAACAATTACTACTCCTCCAGATCACCTGGGTTCAATTCCTAGCACCCACATGATGACTCACAACCATCTGTAACTCCAGTTTCAGGAGATTTGATGCCTTCTTCTGGTCTTTGTAGGCACTAGGTATGCAAATAGTAGACAGACATATATGCAGCAAAATACCCATACATATAAAATAAAAATTTAAATAAACTTTGCTTGCTTGTCCTTTGATTAAAAACAAAAACAAACACACAACAAAAACCCCACACATGCTGCTTGCCCCAGGGCTGCATCTCAGTTTATATAGTACTTGACTAGCATGTTTAAGTACTTGGTTTAAGTCCTTTGTCCCCCCAAATAAGGATGCTTACCTAGAGCTCGTTCCCTCCACAGATACCCCACACAGAAGCCAGACTATGCTTCTCCAAAAGATGGTGAAGGGGAGAAACCATACAGCACCTTCCAGACTCTTGTGGGCAGAGGTGCACAAGGCCATGACTGAGGGAAAGGTGGACAGGTCCTTGAGGGGCACCAGAAAATGGCACTACCACTTCTGATCTGAAAACTGCACCCAGCAAACTCTCAACCCAGCACCTAGGGCAGACCCAAAGGATCTTCAAGAGTCAAGTGCTGAGGCCTGAAGCTACTGGACAATGTGTCACTCAGACAGAGGGATTAATCAGAAATGAGGCAATGAAAAATTCCAAACCAGGGGTCTCCTTGGTAGAGCTGCTCTTAAGGAGAAGAGGAGGAAGAGGCAGGAGGGAGAGGACTGGGCTTGGAGCCTGTAATCTATGGCTAACCTGGGAAAGCCATGCATCCTGTGCAGGAATGGGAGGCTGGCAATAGTGGAAGCCAACCCACAGACATGGCAAGTAACAGAAAGAAAAGCCCTGAACCTGAAGATCCCAAAGCAGTGAGAGGAACAGGAGACAAGCAGAGGATGCAGATTAAGTCAACTAAGAGACCTACTAAGTGAGTTCTAGGACAGCTAGGGCTACACAGAGAAACCTTGTCTTAAAAAAAACAAGTAACAAAACAAAACAAAAACCCCAAAAAGAACAACCAGGGAACAAAGGAGACTCACTGAGCAGGCAAGCTGGGGCTGTGGGGAACAAAGGCAAGCATCACTCACCTGCACCAACTGAGCAGGGTTGTAAAAGGGCACAGACCCACCAGGAGGGGCCCCTACAGGACAGTGGTCTCCGGGACCCTGTGAAGCACAGAGAAGGACCTCAGCAAGCCAGTGTTACACAGCAGTTGTTGTGCCAGCAGCAGACACAAGCCATATTTCAGAAAGGACCATTAATGCTACAAATAGGCTCCAGAGAGACAGTTCTGGTAACACTTGTTTTCATTACTGGATGGGTCATGGAACAGCCAAAGTCAAAGCACCATGCAGTAAAATAATCTGAACAACAACATGCAGACAATGAGTGCAGGACATTGAGATTTCATTAGTGCTGGTCAAGCAGTTAGGAGGCCTGGACAGTGCCTGATCTAGAGCCATGGGCAGTCAGAAATGCCCCCCTGAGACTTTCCCCTGAAAGCTATTGACATGGCCTGGCTCCAAAACAGAAAATGAAAAGCATTGCTTGTCTCCTCTACTTCGGTCACATGATGGCTATCATGTCCACATTCCTACTGGTTACAAACAGACTTCCTCAAGCCTCATCAGCAAGAAGAAATCTTTCTTTCCAAATAGTGTGCTAACTCAGAAGATATTGACAGGGTGGTGGGGTGGGGTCAGACCACTTCAACAGGAGCATTCTGAACCCGGGAGGCAAGTCCACCACCAGTATGTCTAGACCCAGGCCATTTAATAAAAGAAAACTGCATTTTTGCCCACAAGATGCTTGGTTAAGACAAGGGGTTAGTGACAAAGTAAAGAGGATGACAGATCTCTAAGGGACATATGGGAGCTACACAGCCAGCCCCGTGGAGGGAGCCACCAGCCACAGGTACCTGATGGAAATGCCGGCTCACTTCCTGTGAGAGCGAGCTCAAAGAGCTACAGCGCGAGAGCTATGGAACAGCAAGAACACACACAGATACAAACAAGAAGATCAGCATGCTCCATTGCTCCAAGCTGCCAGCTGGTTTTAAAAGCTTTATGATGCCATTAGAATCAAGATCACTCAAATGAAGACAGCCAGAGTTAGCTTCAAATGTCCCCCACAGCTTTGGTTAAGAAAACCATCATTAAACGCTGGGAGAAAGGAAAAAAAATCTGTCTAGCTCTTAGCTCATACTTTGTGACACCTCAAAGTTCTGAAATTGCTTAGGATAGATACTGTGAGAGAGACCTGGCTAGAAAGTGATGATGTCAGCCCCACACCTGACTCGGAGCTCCAGAGCAAAAGGGATCATATAAGTTAAAAGTGTTACTGTTAATCGAACACATTAAGTGTTGCCATCTTGCATTTCCTTCTCCTACTCACTTGTACACACTTTTAAAGAGTCACCTCAGGGAAGTGCACTGAGCTGGCTGAGCCTCCATTCCAGGCCATAATACCCCATCACACCCACACATACCCACGCAGACATGCAACATGCACACACCCATGCACATGCATGCCCTCACCTCCTCTCTGCACACACATAATACACAAATGCACAGGTAACACACACACACACACACACACACACACACACGCAAATACACACTGTACTCATATCCCAGCAGTGTTCCCTACCTCTCCTCCCTGGGAGCCATCTGGTCTGGAAGGTAAGAGTTCAGGTCCAGGGGCTGATACTGTAGAGCTTACTACCTATGAGGAAATATGAAATGTGAAGTGTGGTAACTCTCCAATCCCAAGAGTCTAAGCTTTTACACCTAGGGAGAAGAAACTCGCCTGTTCCTGTAGCATAGACTAAAGACTATTCTGATACGCCCTGGTGCCTCTGTGAGAGGTTACACAGAAGGTGTTTCCCAGGACTCTTGAAGCAACAGCTATCAAATCGTGCTAGGCATAGCCCACAAGCCTGTGTGTACCCCACACTATTGCCCTCCAACTCTATGGAGGGCAGAGAGAAGCCATGGGGCCCAGACAGGGACAGGCTTTCCTAAAAACATGGGGATTCATCTGCTCTCTTTACCCTTCTTTACTTTTTGTACTGCTACCTAATTCTTTGTTTTCTAACTTTTTTTCTGATTTTTTTTCCCCGAGACAGGTTTCTCTGTATAGCCCTGGCTGTCCTGGAACTCACTCTGTAGACCAGGCTGGTCTCGACCTCAGAAATCCACCTGCCTCTGCCTCCCAAGTGCTGGGACTAAAGGCATGTGCCACCACTGCCCCACTCTTTTCTTCTGATTTTAAAAACTTTGGTAAAATATGTTTAACGTAGAATTACCACCCATACCACTTCAAAGCAAGAAACATTAATGGACTATACTGTTAACACAGCCATCACCCCCACCTTTAGAGTTTTTCCTCTTTCCAAACTGAACCTTGAGTGCCTTCCTTAGGCCCTGCATTAACCTTCTAACAAATATAGACAGTGCGACCAGAGACATCACCTGACACACGTGACACTGATTTGCAGAGAGCAAAGGAATCCCGAAGGATACAGGGAGCCCCTCACCTTCTTCCCACAGCACTGTATATACCTTGGGTTCCAGGGTGGGCTCTGCCTTAGACTGAGTCCCAGCTGGTGCCTGTCCCCTGTAGCCAGTCCCATCTGCAGGTTGTGGCTCTTCTGCATCTGTGAATGAGGGAGCATGAAGTTACCACCCCAGCCCAACCTTTGGGACAATCTGTAGAGCAGTCCACATGTAAGGATTCAACCAGGGAAGAAATCCAACTGCCAAAGAAGTATACACAAGCCTTTGGTCCTTTGCACCTTGGCCAGTTACTCTTCTGGGGAAGACCAGGACCACAGGCTCATAGATGGAAACTGATCAAGCAGCAGGGCAAACACGTGGACTGCCTACCTGGGTTTGGTACAAATAAGTTAGAAGGGATTGGCAGCGGAGCAAGAGGAGCAAAGAAATCTGCAGGAGCAAGAGCTGGTTCACTCCGCTGTGTTCCACTTGGGTTTAGAACATCCACATAGCGAGCTCTGGACCCACCTACCAATGAGAGGGAGAGTCAAATTCAGTTGAGCACTAAGCAACCTCCAACATCCAACAAACTTGGTTCCCACTGAATCAGAAAACCTAATGAGGGCCCACAGGAGAATTGACTACTGGGCTTGGTTTCCATTCTACCCAGGCACACAGGCTGCATATATACTAACAGAAAACTTGAATCTATGGACCATCTATTCAGACAGATCCCATCATGGACTGGGTAACCGGGCTTTTCTCTCGAGGGTGGAAAGCCTAGCACAGACTGCGTGGGTGGGAACGCATTCTCCCGAGCACAGACAGTGTACCATGACAGCTGACTGAGCTCTGGATACCATAGGACAGGACAGTGTTCTATACAGACACCTCTGATTTCTGCTGTAGCTATTACCTGCTTTTCTAGAAAACACATTCACGGAGGCCGTGGGTGGTCCTGTAGGCCCAGTGGGAGTCACCTGGGGAACCCTGGGGAACGATGTTGGAGGTGGGGGTGGAGCCTTCTTCTGCAGAGGAAGAGACAGCTCAGCAATGACTTTGATACAATTGGGGACCAGTGAGGACTCTCCAACGGGAGGCCTTGGCCAGGTGACAAGAAATAAAGCAGGTAGCCTTCCCTTCCTCAAACAGGGACCTAAGGACACTGCTTACCTCCTCCTCTGGTTCATTCAAATTCACCCACTGGTTCTTCTTTTCATCCCAAACAATCTGCCAAGATTTTCAAAAGAAAAAAAAATTCAGTACAATGAAACTAAAAAGAATTAGAATTTGATTTAGACACTTTATAATTTCAGAGAATGTTAACTCTTTCATGTCTGTTCTGAATCCTAATACATTGCATTATCAAGCCATCATTACCTACCCATCCACCGCCACTAAGCAACTGCCACATCTGGATAATACTCACTGATTTGTTCTTGTCATCTGGTAGATAAGCTTCTGTTCTTTTCTTCCCAGGCAGCCAACGAGAGAACCAGGACTCTGTCTAAATAAAATCATCAGAAAAGCATTAAGGACACTTCCCAGTGAGAGGAAGCCAGCACAAAAGGAAAGCATTGGACAGCAGCCACTGCATCCAGAGATGGAATATGGGTGCAGGACAAGGGCTGAGGAGTCAATCATGGGGACAGAGGTTAGTTGGGACATGGAGGATGAGCTCATCTGGGATGTTCTGACCATACAAGTCAAAGGGGTTTGGATGCGCAATGACCTGTATACTTTTACAGGGCTAGGGATGAGACTTAGGACCTCTTCCATGCTAGGAAAGCACTTTACTACTGAATGACACCCTACAACCCTAAGTTTATCTTTTTTTGAGTAAATGCTGCACTACATAGATATGGCCATCTGGAAACTCACAGGGATGCCTCTCTGCCTCCTGAGTGCTGGGTTTAAAGGTGTGCACCACCATACCTGGCAGATAAGTGGGTTTTTTTTTGTTTGTTTGTTGATTTTTTTTTGAGACAGGGTTTCTCTATGTAGCCCTGGCTATCCTGGAACTCACTCTGTAGACCAAGCTGGCCTCGAATTCAGAAATCTGCCTGCCTCTGCCTCCCAAGTGCTGGGATTAAAGGCATGTGCCACCACTGCCTGGTGATAAGTGTTATTTTTAACAAACAAGCTCAGGATGATAATATGTCACCTACAGAAGCATTTCACATCCAATCTCTGATGAACTGAGCATCAGGCTCTTCTCACTCACTCCAGGGGAAAAAGGAAGTTGGGCAAGATGGCCTCCACACAAAGCCCCTCTTCCTGTACAGAAAGAATCTGGGTGACCAGAATTTTATGATATTACTGTCAGAAAAGAGAGGCAAGAAGCTGTACTACAGAACCCACATTCTATTTCTCCAGAATCATCAGCAGAAATGACCTGTCCTAGGAGACAGACAACTGCCTCTTCATGTAGACTGAAAGTTTGTCACGGCTCAGTGATACAGTATATACCTAGTATATATGGGCCCTGGATCCCCAGCACTGGAAAAAAGAAATAAATAAAAATAAATGGAACAGGAGTCTAGCTTATAATTTACTTTCTTTCTTCTTTCTCTCTCTTTGTTTATTTCTTTGTTTCTCTTTTGAGACAAGATCTTACTATATAGTCTGTCTGATCTGAAAATATGCAGACCAGACTGGTCTCAAACTCAATGAGATCTGCCTGCCTCCGCCTCCCAAGTGCTGGGATTAAAGGCATGTGCCACCACCACCTGGCTTACAGATATATATTTTTTTAAGATATGTGTGTGTGTGTGTATGTGTGTGTTAGGTATATGCACGTGAGTAAGTGCCTGTGTAGGCCAGAGGCATTGGATCCCCTAGAAGCAGGGTTATAAGTAGTTTTGAGCTGCCTGCCATACATGTCAAGGGACCAAGGAGAGATGCGAGTTTATCTACTTGGTCTCCTACTTCCAGATCCCTGGATGTCCTGAAACACACACACACACACACACACACACACACACACACACACACACACATAATTTTTGTTTTTTGAGACAGGATTTCTCTGTGTATCCCTGGCTGTCCTGGAACTCACTCTGTAGACTAGGCTGGCCTCAAACTCACAGAGATCAGCCTGTATCTGCCTCCTGAGTGCTGGAATTAAATCATACACCACCATCAGCTAACCCCTTGAAGATATTTTTATGTGTTCCTGGAAACCAGAATTATAGTTGGAGCTTTCCTGGGTGTTCTGGGTCCCACTTGGGGGAAGCAGGGGTCTTTATGATAAAATTGGTAGAGGTGTGCCAGAAGCCAGTTTAGATGGAAAGCCTGCTGGTCATTCTAAGCTGGCCCCTGAATGGCACAGAGGTGATAAATTATAACTCTGGAGGCTATAGTGCCTATGACATTCATTCATTCAGTCTTTGGCTTCTTTTTTATTTTTTAGACAAGATCTTACTATGTAATCCTGGGAACTTTCTAGCAGAACAGACTAATCTCAAATTTATAGAGATTAGCTTGTCTCTGCCACCAGAGTGCTTGGATTAAAGGCACACACCAGGCATGGGCTCACTTTTAAAATGTCCTTGGTGTCAGAGCAGGAGATCTCACCTAGCTTCTTGCCAGCTGCAGCACTTGGGAGAGCAGGCTCCACATCTCAACTGGGTAGCACAGTGGAGCTGGCTCTGGAGGCGTGGGTGTGGGTGAGCTGGCCCCCAGGGCATAAGAGTGGGAGAACTGACCTGCCTCCTGTGGATGACAATATTGGGTGGCCTAGCTGGAGCAGAGCTTACCCTGGTGGTATGGATAAGGGAGAGCCAGTGGGCTGAGCAGCTCAGCTACCACTCAGCCCCAGATCCAGGGCTTTGAGTTGGCCCACCCCAAAATCTACATCAACTGTTGGAGCAAGTGAAAGGGTTAGTCCTCCTTATCCAAAGCTGTAAGATCTCTAAGACAAAGGGTAACAACAGGATAACTGGGAGGAGTCTCAACTCAATGAGGAGTTGATATTGATGGTGTCACATAAGCCAGAGACCTTGAACCAGACCAGTGGCTCATTCGATGAACGTTGGAAAGTGAAGATGTGTAGACAAAGGAGTTTACTGTGGGATACACTGTGACACAATACTGCTTCCATGACAACAAGATGCTTTCTACCCTTTGTTCTATTTATTCTGTTTGTGTGGTTTTTATGTTGGGGGAGGGGATCCCAAGGGCAGCGAGGAGGTATAAGTGGACGGGCAGACATGGTGTGAAACAGAACAGTCCGTGCTATTAACTACTGAGCTACCTCTCTAACCCCTAAAACTATCTTGGGCTTCTTTTTTGTTTTGTTTTGTTTTGTTTCCCCCTGTACTAACTAGGGACTGAACCCCACGAACTGTGCTGTACTACTGGACTGTATCCTCAGTATTCACACATTTTTAAAAATTAAACTCATGTTTATTTTCAAAAAATTGTCATGGAGGGTGTCTGATAAGCTGAACTTTCTTAAAATGCTAAACTATGGGAGAGAGATGGTTCAGTGATTAAGAGCATATACTGCTCTTCCAGAGGACCTGATTTGGTTCTCAGCACAAACTTTGAGCAGCTCCCAACCTCCCATACCTCTTTTTATCTCTGCAGGCACCTGTTCTCATATGCACATACCTACCACACATACACATATAATTTTATAATTTTTTTAAATTGAAGAACTGTATTCTTTGTTAAGACATAAGAACAAAAAGGGTAGTCAGCAGACTGAGGGTCTGTGCCCCATACACTCATTCAACAAAGGACCTGCACCCACCATGCAAGTGATTTTCAGTCACAAATCACTGAAACAACAGAATGGAGAAACATTAGAACAAGTACAAGACATATGAGCACTGAGGGCTAAGCATGTGCAAAGGTGCTCAGCTTGGCTGGCATCAGGAGATATATGTGCCCTACTCTGGCTGCACTAGGGCTTGCCTGATGGACTGGCTATGAGTGAATCTCTAGGAAGCCTGGGTATGCCTTCACCAATCTGGGTATGCACATGCATACACAGACACAAAGACACAGACAGACAGACAGAAACATAGAGAGAGAGACAGACACAAAGAGAGATAGATAGACTTGCCTACCTGTGACATGCTTTACACACTTAATTTCATGTATGTCACATCTTGGGAAAATAGTTTATGAATCTTTGATTTAAAATAAATGGTCTTTTCTTGGCCTCTAACTCCCAAGGAAAGCTGCCTCAGGTATTGTGCCTCCTCCAGCATTTGCCCCGCCTCTTTGCAGGACTGGCTTATACCTTCTTGGGTTCCTTGGGCTCCTTTTTGACAGCTTGTGCAGGTTTCTTTCCTTCAGAATCAGGTGTCAAAGATGGCGCATGTGTCAGATTGGAGCTGCCAAGACCCCACACTGGGGAGCTTTCCAAGTCCTGTGCTGTTCTGGAGGAGCCCTGTCACAAAGCAAGATGAAAACCAGGTCTCCTGGAGCTCCTTGTGAGGAGCTGAAGGGGGTAAGGAAGCACACTGACTTGTGTCTCCCTAGCAGGGCAGAGAACTGACAAGAGCAGACTCACCCTTGCTGGCAGGCTAGGCTCTTTGAAACTTTCCCACTCTGCCAAAGAAATGCCAAGCACAGCCAACAAACACCTAGCAAGGAGCATCATACCACTCCAAGAGAAGTAGTATATGCATGCCCCAAGGGTGACACTGCTTAGAGCTGGGCATGGTGCTATTAGGAAAACATCACAATTTAAAATATCCTCTCCATGAGCTAATGAATGGTTTAGTGGTAAGGCACTTGTAACTCAGGCTTGCTAACATGAGTTTGATCTCTAGAACTCACATGAAAGTGAAAGAAGAAAACCAAACTCCACACAGTTTCCTCAGACTGCCACAGGCAAACTCTGGTACATGCACCACCCCTACAATCATGTTAAAAAATGAAATAAAGGGGGTGGAGAGATGGCTCACTTATTAGGAGTGCTTATTGCTCTTGCAATCAGTTCTCGACACTCACTTGCAGTGGGTCAAAAATACTTGTAACTCAAGCTCCAGGGGATTCAATGCCCTCCTCTGGCCTCTTTAGGAAGCCATGTATGCATACATATGTGCATACACACAAATAAAAATAAAGTTTTTAAAGAAAAGTGATCTAGCCCTGGGTAAAGGCATGACTACCACACAGTGAAGCCCTCCCTGTTATTTCTCAAGAACAGGCTATCTGAAATGAGGAAACATCTACTGACGGGACATCCACTTAGTGCAGGGTATCTGTAAAAAAATTGTCCACCTGTCCCTCTTGGCTGAGAGCACCCAGAAGAGTATCTACTCAACCTTGTGCGCTGCAGTGACTGTAATTTCAGGGAGACTAAAATATCAGGTTCTACTGCACATGAGCGTAGAGATCAGGAAGGTTCTCCGTCTTTGAAAATTACATCTGGAATTTCACTGCAGGTGGGTCTTCTTTCTGTTTAAAGGAACTGCTTTTACAACACTTGATTCTCTTTTTTGCCTCTTTCTCCATCAACATTTTTACCAACTTTCACATTTGAAGAGTTAAAGTAACTTTTAAAATTAATCATTTGGATGTGTCCTGGGGGCACATGTGTTAGAATACATGTGTGGAAGTCAGGGGTAACTTGTAGGAGTTGGTTCTCTCCATCTCCCATGTGAGAATGAGCTTGGTGGCAAGCACCCTTAACAAATGATCCATTTCCCTGGCCTCAGCTACAGTGATTTTAGAAACACTTTCTCTGTAAGAATCGAATTTAAGAATACTTTCCTTACCTTCATTTCCTTCCTATTTCAGGCTAAGAACAAGGAGCCAGAGTATCTACTCAACAAACTCACAGAGAACAGTTACAAGGTATGGGAAGTACCAGATCAGCCAAGTTCTCGCCAAGTTCCTCTTCACTGAGCTCTGGAGGGGAGTGTCTGACAGGTGAGCCCCGGGGCACCACTTCTGTCAAAACAAAAGAGAATGACTAGGTCCTAGAGCTGCTGCCACGGGGCAAGAGGGAAGCAGGGCACTGGCAGGCACAGACTGAAAACAAAGTGATTACCAGGCTCAGTCACCAGTGTTCCTCTCCAATATGGAAAAGGAAGGTTTTCCCACATGTGCATCAACTAACTAATTTGCTCTTTAAAAGCAATTGTATGGTTTTTGTTTTGCTCTGATAGTCAGACAGGCACAGGATCCATCAAATTTGGCTTCAAGAGAAACATCTGCCACCCTGACCTGTGTAGCCCACAAAGACTTTAGTACAGTATCAAGACAGGCCTGGCAAATGCCCCAGGACCATTCTTTTACACTCTAAATGGGCAGTTAGGCTTCAAATGATAGCACAAGGCCAAGCCGTAACAGAAACTAGCATTATTGCTTCAAGCTGTACTGAGACTCCTAGCTGTTTGCAATGCTGGAACTTTTAGTCCAGACACTATATTCAACCTGCTATTTTCTTTAACACCAAGACCAATTAGCTCTGCTCTCAGGACAACATCTATCCCTCAGCAGACATACCTGGGTCAGGACTGCTGGCCTCCTGGAGAGGAGGCCCACTTTCCTGGAGACCTGGTGTAGTGGGTGGCAAGGCCTGCCCAGGATGCAGCACTGTAGGATCAGATCTGGAGGATTCTGGGAAGCCAAGTACAGATCCTGGGGGTCCATAGGCAGGACTCAGCTCCAGAGGGCCATGAGACATTGGCACTGGGAACATTGGCACCCTGGCAAGGTGAGCAGGCTGGCCATCGGGCAATGTCTGAGGAGCTGTAGGGCACAGTGGAGAAGAGGAACTCTAAGGTCACTGTGGCTGACTGATCCAGGCAAGCACTGATCAGCATATCACAAGCACATAAGACCAGCCTGAGCAACAGTGTAAGATTCCCATCCATCTCCCAATACAAAACAAGAATCCTGATACAGGGAATGAACCAGGAAGAAGGAAAACAGACATGGAGGGAGTTAATTCCAGTGTGGTAACAAGAAACATGTAGGAGTGAGGAGTGGATATATTCAGTAGGGATGGGAGGTCACAGGGTGGGTACCAGAAGCAGTCTGAGTCAAGAGTGGCTGGAATACCAGGTAGAAGGGGAGCTCTGGGACAGAGGGTAGGAGGGTATCAGGGCTGACCTCCTGATGTCAGATCGGTTGAGGATACCTGCAGAGCAGGGGCAGAATGAGAGACAAGACAATAGAAGAGATGCTTGCCTGGCCAGGAAAGAGGTTCAAGAAATGAGTGAGAGGCCAGGCAGTGGTGGGACACACTTTTAATCCCAGCACTTGGGAGGCAGAGGCAGGCAGATTTCTGAGTTCGAGGCCAGCCTGGTCTATAGAGTGAGTTCCAGGACAGCCAGGGCTACACAGAGAAACCCTGCCTCAAAAAACAAGCAAACAAACAAAAAAAAAAAAAGTGAGAGGTCAAGACCTGAACTTGTAGAGGGATGGGTAGCAGTTCCCAAGATAAGGAGGATGAGGAGAAGCGGCTGCTAGCTGAGGAGAGGTGACTGCCGGCTGAGAAGTAGCAGGACTTGTTCTGACAGAGCTATGAAGCACCACACGAAGCAAGCAGCTAAATGGCAGCTGGAGTTTGTCAAGGGCCAGGGCCAGGGTCACAAGCATCCATGACATCAGCAGGAGAACATCTAAAGTTCTGCAACTTTACATGCTCACCATGAGGAAGCAAAGAGAAAGAAGGAGGAAGTCCAAAGATCACCAATCACCATGGTGGTACACAAGGCCTCAACTCTGGCAGCAACATATTCTCTTTTTCAAAGAAGATATCAGTAAGCAAGTACATGGGTGCTGTGGGTCCCACCTGTAGGCAGCAGTTGCACACCATGCATCAAAGGCTCAGTGCTTGGCATCAGTAGAGGGTTGTCGGCCCTTGGCCCTGTCTGGTGGTTGAGTCCAGGGCCATCTGACTGCTCCACCTCAGAGCCCGATGTAATGTGACACTGCTGGGGTTCAGTTCCATCTTGGCTCCACAGCACAGTGCCCTCCTATAGGAAACAGGGTCAAGCTGCAGCCCATGCTCAACAGTACATGTGAGCACAAGTGTACTCTCTACATCAAGAGATCCACACTGATGCTCTCCTGGCAAGGAGGGAACTCTCAGTGTGTACACTTCTGAAGTCACAGTGCCACCATCAGATGCTTCAGCATGGAAACAATAGAGGCACAAACCGTCTCATCAAATGCTTCCAAGCCATGTTCTAGGACAAGGCTGTGCTGTCAAAAGGCGCACCTGGATCTGCCTCTCCACGTGCTGCAGCTGCACCAACCAGGCAGGTTCCACAAAGGACTCCTCCTCTGGCTTCTCTTTCAGTTGAGGATCGAAGAGGCGTAACTGGGAAGCCATCTAGACCCCAGAGAACAAAGGTCCTTGTTACTGCCAAATGGCACCAACAAAATTGTTCCCAAGTGCAACACACTGGGCCTGAAGGAGGTCATGTGTGGGTGTACAGAGCTGAGTGATCAGAGTGCACCCAGGGTGGACTTCCCACTGACATGGATTTTAGCAGGCCTGTGCCAGTACTGAACTAACCAGGGAAGATGAAGTTCTTTGATAGGGCTTTTAAAGGATTTGAACGGATCAGGATGAATTTATTAAGTAGTGACCATTAATGATGCAAAGTCCAAAACAGCCACCCAAGAGCACTGAGGTATCTAAAGCAGATTCCGGATATCTCTTTGTTAAGTACCACTCACCACCCCCAAGCCCAGCAAGATGAAGCCTGTGCTTTCCCAGAGTTGGCAAGATGCTAACAGGAAGGAAGGCACCAGAAGATCCTACCTGAGTCAACTGGCTAATCAGAACAGGAGAGTATGCACCAGGCTGTGTCAGAACACTCTTGGCTATTACTTCGCAGTAGTGGAAGGCCTGTGTTGCAAGTCCCATTTCAGCCAGGCGGCACAAGTAGATGAATTTAAACACCTGAAACAACAAGTGCATCACCATAGTCCTGGGGCTTCACACAAGTGCATGTCACAGTCCTGAGGCTTCACACAAGTGCATTGTCACAGTAGACACCTGCACTCCCTATAACACCTTTGATACTGCTAGCACACATCCAGACACCTGGCTTTCCTATGGGCAAACTATAAACCTTGCCTACTAATATATACAAACCTATACACACACACAAACCTCCATACCCACCCATCTCCACAGACATTCACGCACACAACTGGGTCAGATCATACCAAAATTCTCATTTAAAATACCTTATATATAAAACCTCTTGAAATCTAGTCTGAAATATTAAGAAAAAAATATAAAACAATCCTCTAATATAGCATTTTGATCAACTGTATACTCAAGGTGTCAAAAACCAAACCAAACTAACAAAACAATGAAAAAAACCCCACAAAACAAAACACCTCACCATTACTTTTGTGAGAATTCAAAACCATAACAAGCAAGCACTGGTGAGCACTGGCTGCCCCTCCCAGCCCCTGCTCACCTGGAAGTTAGGTAAGGGACAGGTATGCGCTCCAAGGGACTGAGCATACTCATAAGCCTCCGTCCTTTGAATGGCTTCATTGGTGGCAAACTTTAAAAATGGCAAACTGTGGAAGAAGTGAATTACTCATTTTGAAAAGTGGCCAATTACTGGCACCATAAACTTCAAAGCTGGTAAACCCAAGTATATTCCATCATGTAGCTAAGGTGCAAGGCTGGCCATTTCCAAATTAACTGAAGGACAGGGGTCATTTGCTTCTTAGAGGAAAATGGACACTGCTATACTGACTTGATTCCTTACCTATGATTTGAGCCTATCAAGACAAGTTTTGTAGTTTTCTTTGTATAAACCCCAAATCCAACCTGGGCCATCAGGTAGCAGAAATGTGCAGCATCCAGCAGGCCTTTTGATGCTGAAGAGAGACAGAGCAACCACATCTTATCAGTCCTTGGAAACTCATCAAGGAAGGTGCCAAGTCTTATGAAAGCCAGGTCTCTTATGGATCTGGCACAGTGGTTCACACAGTCAGACTTTGGGGTCTATCACATGACAGCCAAAGGCCTACCTCACACCTAACTCACCTAGAGTATCGCCCATTGTAGCCATGGTCCTAGATTCAACATCCATGTTGTTGTTCAGGTTGGACAAAACCATTGCAAGATGTGGCCTCCAATCTCCCCATTTCTCATCTCCACAACACTATAATGAGAAGAACAAACAAATTCTTATCCTTCAGAGACTGTCGCCTTTAATTTCCTAATGGCTAAGCCCAAGCCCAATGAGAAAGCAAGAACAAAAAACATAGGTTTCAGACAGACTCCATAGTCAAAATCTTTAGTACACACAAATCACACTGGACTGTGGGCCTCCATTAGTGTGTCCTGGGGGCCTGCACACTCACCGTGGATGCAGCAGGCATCCGTCCAGACATGAGCTGGTAGACAGTCTGCAGGGGGTCATTGATTGGAAGACTGTTGGCAAACCTACATGTACAGAGAATGGGGAGATCTACCTCTGGTTCAACAAGAAGAAACCACAGCCCATTCTCAGCCCTTTATCCAACCATCAGAATGAAAAGTTCACTGAGGTTTTACAGAAATATTAAAGAATACCAGGCAATAAGAAATTTAAAACTTCCTTAACAGTCTAACCTGAGGAAGAGCCAAAGAAGTCCATGAGTCCACAGCTGAAAGCCTCATAGCAGAGGCGAGATGCCTGAGTACCAAAGTCAGGCTGTGCAAAGAATGGGGGTGCATTACAAGCTGACTCACCTGGTCATGACACGGGCGTGTGTCCGACTGTCCATCTTACTTGCAAGCAGCAGAGCATGACCCCATAAGCCATTTTTCATGGCAGACTCCAGAGCATCCTGCAATGCATTTCAGAGCTCGTGTGAATAATCAAGTGCTTACTATTGGACCAGGTAGAACCACATGTAGTCAGGCACACACAGAAAAAGATGACTGTGGTAAGTAAAAAGACAAATGAGCACATGTTCATAGTTTACAGGCGACAGCAGTCTCGCCCTTCTGTCCTTTCCCTCTAGTGATCACCTGTAGACCTATGCTGCTTTCACTCTCCACCCTGTGAGGAACCAGCACCCCAGCTAGAAACAAGTGGCAGCACTACTCCTGTGGGTGCAACGCCAGCATGAGTTCCTTCAAGTAACATGCAGCCTCCTCAGATACTCTCCATCCTCAATCTAGTCTCCCAGCACCCCAAATAATCTGTGGTACAATTTGACACTTTTGGCTAGGAGGCAAAACTTGGCAATAGACGAAATTATTCACAAAAGCCAATAGGGTCATATGATTTCACTCAGCTTTAAAACTCCATGTTAAAATTCCAAGTATCACCTATGAGCTTTCCCTGGGCATAGGGGCACCACTGTAGTCTCATCTACTCAACAAACAGAGAGAAGGAGACCATTTGAGCACGAAAGTTCAAGACCTGTCTGAGTAACACAGAAAGACTTTCATAAAAAGAGCTTTCTAGTCAGGTGTGGTGGCACAAACTTTAAATCACAGAACTTTAAAGGTTGGGGCAGGAGGATGATGAATTTGAGGCCACCCTGGGCTACAAAGACCCTATTTTATCATTTTTTTTCCTTCGAGGCAGGGTTTCTCTGTATAGCCCTGGCTGTTCTGGAACTCACTCTGTAGACCAGGCTGGCCTCAAACTCAGAAATCCGCCTGCCTCTGCCTCCCAAGTGCTGGGATCAAAGGCGTGAGCCACCACTGCATGGCAAGACCCTATTTTAAAGTTAAAATTTTCTATGTTAGGGTATAGTTGAGAGTATTTGCTTATCATGCACATAGCCCCAGTTCAATTCTTAGATCCAAACCAGACTAAAACCATGAACTTCTAAATTGATCATAATATAAAGGACAGAGAACTCTGGGCCCATCAGATGTCCTTGCCATAGAGAACTCTATGAGCCAGTATGATGTATCTCCCACTATCAGAGCATCTTCTGCCCTAATATACATACTTCCACACTCCTGTACACACTGTCAGCCTCAGGTCTATAGAACCCTGTTTTAACAAAAATACACAAGAGTGGTCTGATGCTTCAGTCTGTAACAAGATTTCACCCTGATTCTATATACAGACGAGCAACTGCACTCTCTAAATGACTGTAAACTGAGCTGGCCAGATTTCTTCATGGGCTCTTCTCAGAAGAAACACTACTGATACCTTCAGAGATATCTGGCAAAAGGCCAGATATCACCCCTGAACAGCACTCACTACAGTTGCTCCCTAGAGGAGGCTGGTCTCTCTTCCCTGGACCAATACACGAAAACTAAAAAACATGTGCAGGGTTACCTACCTTCTTCCGGCCGTACAGCAAGAGCTCACGGAACCGCTCAGTCTCCTTCTCCAGCACGCTGGTGGTCACTGTCTGACTATCTGTGAGAAATGAGAGCTGCGCCTCCCCTGACTCCTCCTCTTCCACTTGTTCCACAGCCTCGTTGGTAAAATCTATCAGGTTTGCCTCATTGGGTGACTTCCCAGGAAGCCATACAGTTCTATGGTCCCGTAACAAAAGCTCTGCAATGTCTGTTCCCACAACGGTCTACAGGATCAATGGAGACAGGATGGAGAGCAACTTAAGACTTTATTAGAACCAAGGTTTCCAGCCAGATAAACAAGACAACTCTCAGGCTGTCTGAGAATGGCCAGCTCTACATAGTAACACATGCTAGATCTCAAGAAAGAAGCCCGACTCTTCATGTGGTCAGGGCATACTGACCCTCAGCCTCCTTATAAGGGCTGAGGTGGCAGCTCACCCCAAACCTCACACCTCCCTTTTGTCCTACTTTCCCAGGTTGCTGCCATGACACTTTTCCTGAGGAGGCATGGGATGGGGTAGGATGCTCTTCCTGAGGGAGCACTGCATGGCAGGCTTGACACTGACTATAGCTTTGTATAGGAACAGATTCTGAGACTAAAGGCAAACAGAGAGAATACTCAAGCAGTAGAAGGAAACATACCCCATTCTGTCTGCATAACAGAATAATGAAGTTCCAAAGAAGACTTGCAGACTCTTTGTCAATTAAACTTTCATTCTGCAAACATTTTGTTGCTTTATTCTGTGCAAAGTTAATAACATCTACTTTGTGGGTATCATCCCTGGGGAAAAAATGAACACTCAGTGAATGGTGGTTCCAAAACTGTGAGCCAAACCCAGCAGCCGCCATTATGGCAGACATCAAGGGACACCACATTAGGGAACCTTACTTGCCAAGAGGTCCTGGGAAGGAGCGCATCTCTTCCTGCTCAGGTGTGTGCTGCAGCAAGGTCTGCAACGAGAGGGGCAGAGTAACTCATGTGTACAGTCAGAACCACTGGCAGACTGAGTCACAAAAAAACCATTTCTGGAACCACACCCATCCCTCTACCTAGAGGGTGAAGGTACTTGGTACAATTATATGAGCATGAACTACAATGGAGATTTTCAAATTTTAAACCAAAGCCCTATAAGCCTGAGCTTTTCAAGGAAGCATGTTTTCCAATGCCACTGTTACCTCTAAGCTGTGGATCTCCACCAGCGCAGGCTGTCCTTCTGAAGGCAGGTTGGGAACCACTTTAAGGAGCTGACCACCAGGACCAAACCTGGCACAGACATGAGGCACCGTAAACTTCTCAGGAGATGTCGGTCTTGATGGAACTGAATTTAAATAAATAGGAATAGCAACAATGAGCTGGCTGGTTGTGTCTTACAGCTTCTAGGCCAGATTCCCAGCTCAGGCTTCCTGCCTCAGCTCAAGACTATTATTACAAAACACCCAAGAGCAAAAGAGCTTAGCAACTTACACACAATAAAGGTTTCAACTACTGACTAATGCTTCACTTAGGAGAGCTCTCAGCTACACATTAGGAGGTGAAGACCCAGGGGAGTCAGAGTGGAACACAGATCAGGACCAGAGACTCTCAGGGGTCTGGGAGTTCTAAGAGCATGGGAAGAGACACCCAAGGCTTGACTACAGAGAAGACTGGACTCAAAATTACACATTAACAATGCACACTGGGCAAGTACACAGCTCTTAGACCCAGAGACAAATGTCAATCAAAGGGCCAACATCAGCCTGTACCAACAAGCCATAACAACCAGGACAGTGAGCACAGAGTGCAAAGAGGAGCTGATTGGACTCTACTGTTCTATCCCAACCTGGTGGCTGAATGTTGAGCTGCTGAGATGTACCTTGCTCCACAGTAGGCCAGGAGGTGTCTGCAGGGTAGCTGTACTCTGGAAAACCATGGGCACCGCTGAAATTGCTGGCATATGTGCCATAGGCATAATCACCATGAAATGAGCCTGGAGCATGAGGGGCCTCAAAGGAACCACCAGTCACATTGTGGCTTCTGTAAATCTGACTCTTGGGAAAGAGAGCAAGCAGAGAAAGTGAGTTCCCATGAACACCAGAAAGACTGTGGGTACACTGTTAGTCCTAGGCAGAGACATAAACACCTGCTCTTCCCCTGCCAGGCCTGCCCAGCACACCTGGTGTGAATGGGAGCTGAGGCTGCTGTGGCGGCTGGGCAGGCTGTGAGTACTGCGCAAGCTCCGTGCTGAGTGCTCGCTGTGGATGCTGCGTCTGTCTATTTCTTCTCCATAGGGGTCCCTGTGGAGCTCAGTGTCATCATCGAAGCTCCCAGTGAAGCGAGGGTCATACCTCCAGTGATCATCACATTTCTCAGGCCTAGAGTAAGCAGGGGATCAAGGCAGGAGATTGGAAGGGCAGCTCCCTGGGACACCATGCAACTACCAGGCTGCAGCTAGCTCTCACTGCTCACTGCCCTCCCTTAATCCTGAGGCAGTCTTTATCCTAAAGAACGTTAGGTACAGCTAACCTTGCAGTCCTGGCACAAGAAACCAAATCCTAGGTTCAGATGCAGATGATCTCAGAGAATACAGTGCAGGTGCACCCAAGGGAAGTCCCTTTTCTGGGATACAAGTAGGATGGAGAAGGGACACCAAAGAAAACAGGAGGCAGCCCTCAGGTCCTCCCAGAGCTACTGGGAAGAAACACATTTGAGCCAATCCTCCTCCCGTAAGCTGGAGGTGGGTACAGGGAGGGGTGGCCAGTGTTTCCTCTTTTAAACACTAGATTATTTCTCAGAAGCCCCAGAACTATAGCTGATTATTCCCAAAGACAAGAGGAGGACAAGCAAGAGCAAACTTCAGCTTCCTCCAACTTCCTTCATTTCACCAACCTGTCACTGTAAGCATAGTGGTCCTTCCTGTATGGGTCATGTTCCGAGTCATACCAGTACCTCCGGTCCCAGGTGTGAGGGTCCCTAAAGCGAGACCCATAGTAACGATCCCAGCGGCTAGGGTCTGTAAAGAATAAAGGGGTGAGTGCAGTAGTCACACACAGAAGACCCACCCAACCCACCCAGCTCCCCTTAAGCAGGAGGGCAGCTTAGGAGTAAAGGACCGGCCTGGACTAGAGGACAAGCCCTGACCTGGAGAGGCCAGCTGCCTCCTGCCCATGATGGAGCAGTCACTGCTATTCTCTCAATGCAAGTATTAAAAGTGCTATATAAGTTCTTTTTCACTTATTTTGGTTTGTTTTGCGATATGAGGAATCAAACCTAAGGCTTCAAGAATAGACAGATTATATAGCGAGATGCCACAGTTATAGCCCCAGTCCCAATAATACTTTTTAATAGTTAATCTCAACTAAGATCATATTAATTATCTTCCTAATGTGATTCAGGACGTACGTACAAATGTATATATGTACATATATACACATATGTATATATATATACTTATTTAAAGATTTATTTATTTTTATATGTACTGGTGTTTTGCAGGCACGTATGTCTGAGTGAGGGTGCCACATCTACTGGAACTAGTTACAGACAGTTGTGACCTGCCATATAGGTGCTGGGAATTGAATTCACGTCTTCTGGAAGAGCAAACAATGCTCTTAACCACTGAGCTATCTCTCCAATTCATGTTTCAGGGTATTTTAAGAAAATAATTTCATTAAAAGCAAACTGTAAGTTGGGTATAGTGGCACACACTTTTGATCCCAATACTCAGAAGCCAGAGGCAGGCAGAACTCTGAGATGGAGGCCAGCTCTGTCTGCAGAGTGAGTTCCAGGTCAGCCAGGACTGTTACACACAGAGAAACCCTGTCTCAAAAACAAAACAAAACAAAACAAAAGCCACTCTAAAAAGAAATATTAATGTTATAACAAACACAAAGTACTGGTTTAGGGGAGTATGTACAATACTCCTGTTTAGAATTCATGCAAGTGTTTACAGGGCAAAGAGCCCCCTGGGAGGCAGAAGGAAACAGCAACATGTGGACCTGTCAAGGGACTACAGAGCCTTGTTGGAAAACAGTACACAACAGGGCTTCTAAGGGAACTCATAGCTTTTCCTAGAAAACATTTTATGAAAAGGATGTATGAAAGTAATCATAAGTGCCACAATAAGCAGGCTATAGCTGTCACCAAGGAGTCAGCCTCATGTGGCTTGCTTCTGAGCATTTAAGTATGGCAGTGTAACTGGGGACCCAGCCTTGCATTCCACCCCAGCCTCATTAACTCATGCTTGAGAAGTCACAGGTGGACCAGGAAGTCTCAGAAGTAGTCACTGCACTTCGTGTGATACAACAGAGACACCATGCTGTGAGTACAATGTGACTTTTCAATTAAGTTGTCAAAATGATCATTTCCAGATGTGCAGAATTTTTTTTTTAAGACTTATTTACTTTATGTATATGAGTACACTGTAGCTGTCTTCAGACACACCAGAAGAAGGCATCAGATTCCATTATAGATGGTTATTAGCCACCATGTGGTTGCTGGGAATTGAACTCAAGACCTGTGGAAGAGCAGTCAGTGCTCTTAACCACTGAGCCATCTTTCCAGCCCACAGAATTCTCTCTTTTTTTGGGGGGGGGGGGGGTTCGAGACAGGGTTTCTCTATGTAGCCCTGGCTGTCCTGGAACTCACTCTGTAGACCAAGCTATCTTCGAACTTAGAAATCCTCCTGCCTCCGCCTCCCAAGTGCTGGGATTAAAGGCATGCACCACCAATGCCCGGCTCAGCCCACAGAATTCTTAATTACTTTGGCTCTTGGGATAAAAATATTGTGAAAAGAAAAGTGATCTTGATTCATCAGCCAGACCATGACCATGGCTGCATAGTCACAGGTAGTAGTTGGACAGTCCCCTGCTAATGGTTACAACTTCTAAACATACCTCCATAATCATACTGGCCAGAGTAATAATTTGCATAGTAATCACTGTGACTGCTCCATCCACTCTTGGAATTATAGTATCCTTCAGGATATCCTTGCCTGGGGGGTGGGGGGGGGGCGGGAAGAAAGAGCTGTTAAACACAGTATCTGTTTCTTTTTTTCTTTTTTGTTTTTTTGTTTTTGTTTTTCGAGACAGGGTTTCTCTATGTAGCCCTGGCTGTCCTGGAACTCACTCTGTAGACCAGGCTGGCCTCGAACTTAGAAATCCGCCTGCCTCTGCCTCCCAAGTGCTGGGATTAAAGGTGTGCGCCACCACTGCCCGGCAGTATCTGTTTCTTAAAGTATACTGAGAAATTAGCCAACCCAAAGCACATACAGACATTTATGAAGACATCTCAGCTATGGAAAACTGTAACTAGGTCACAAGCAGAAACAAAGATGAGACTATGGAATTTCTTATTATATAGCTACCTAAAATTGAACTCAGCAAGAGTCGACTCATCTTGTGTGTCAGGGCTGCACCCTAACAAATTGCTGTGTGGTGCTGAGCAGCAGCACAGCACCAAGCCCAGACCAACTCCTACTGCCTTTTCTTTTCTTTTCTTTCTTTTTTTTTTTTCTGAGACAAGTTTCACTGTGTAGCTTAGGCATGCCTTAAACTCATGACAGCCTTCCCGCCTGCACCCCCATAGCGATGGGATTACAGAGGTGAGTCACAAGAAAATGACTTCACTAAGTAGGAGTGCTTAGTGAGGCCTTGGAGGAGTGGATCTGTGAGGTGGGCCAGGGCCAGGGCCAGCAGATCAATAAGGAGTTAGCCTCTTCTATGCCCACTAAACTGAACCATGACCCTTACTCCTTACAGAGAAAGTAATTTACTCAAAAAAGAGGGTGTAAGAGCACTTACTTAAGAGGGTTTGGCACTCTCAGGGTTGTCAAAAGCACTAAACATTGTTGAATTTTCTGATACCCTTTTAGGAAACTGCTCAGCTGAGTTTGGCTGTTTGGCTAGCATAGCATCTGCTCAGCCAGATGCCCAGCCCAGGAACACCACCAACCTGGCCTTAAGGTTTCATTTAGGTTGGCCACCCCAGACCTTCATCTGACATTGATTCCAGAAAAACACCTTGACAGAGTGAGATCAAGAGCCTGTGACTACCTCAATTGTTCTTACCAACCTACTTACATACAGTTCAGGAAGGACAGAGACAAACATGGGAAATGTGTCCCACTTCAAGCAGGTCCTCCAGTGATGCTAGCACTCTAACATTGAGTATCATCAACACTGACTGTCCACACACATAGACACACAGACAAGAGAACAGGCTCCTGTAGGCTGTGACAAATGAGAGCTGAAGACACTCAAAGGACCTGAAGAGATGAAGGAAGTCACAGTGACAGGTCACACAATGGTAACCTCACGTAGCCTGAGCCTCTGACATAGTCACTCTTGAAAGTTAATTCTTAAATGAAGCTGCAGGCAGACATGTGGAAGGCAAACTGACACACGCTGGCTCTAGTCCCAGTGCTTTTTCCCTTCTGCACTCCAGCAAACAGATCCACATGCCTCTTGCCTTCTCATAGATTTGGAGTCAGAAAGCTCAGCTGTATGAGTCCAAAAGCTACTTCCCTCTAAGACCCCACTATATTTTCTCACAATCAAATATATGTCTGTCTCTGTCTCTCTGTCACTCAAACACACGTGTGTGCATGTGCTTGAAGTGTATGTATTAGGGATCAAATCAAGAGCCTCTCATCCACGAGGTGGGTACTCCAGAACTCACCCAAGCCTCAGTACTGCTGTTTCCTAAAGACCCAGGATGGCCCGTACATGGTTCAGTGTGTACCTCTGGAGCAAGGTACACTAGGGTTAGCTAAATGGACAAAGGTTCACACGCAAAGCAGTGTGTCTTCAGACAAGTTACCAAATAACTTCTTAGAGAAGAACCTACAGAAACCTTAGCAGCTGGGAGTTTCCAAGCAAAAGCATGATACATCCTTATAGCAAAGTCAGCTGCTATAAGCTTTCCGTGACTACAGGACTTGACTAAACAGGACACTGCAGGAACTGAGGTAGCAGAGTACAGTGACCAAGGCTAACATCCCACAATTTTTCACAATGTAGTCAATGGCCTAGAGTGAACACAAGAGGAAAAGCAGACTTGGGCAACTGAAAATAAGATGGAACTTTGACCTTACAGACTTACTCAGGGCACAATGCCAGAGTTGTGGATAGTCAGTATAGGAGATATGCAGGCTGGGGGTGGGGTGTGGAGGATGTTCACCAAATGGGCATAGCCAGGCACAGAACACAGCTTCTAGTCCCTGCCATCTGTGGATTATGCCATCTCTGTAATCAGGATTCTCAAGACTTTAAAAACATCTGCATCAGTCTAAGAGCCCTAACCACCCACAACCAAACTGCCAGCAGCAGAATGGGTGTGTCTAGGACAGGAACAACCATCCATCTATTAGCATAAAGGCTACTTCTTTATGGCTTTACATAGGCCCTGACCTGGCTAAGGATTGGGGACAAATGCTAAGTGACAGCTTTGCTAGGACTACATGTGGCAGTGTACTTAGTTCTGGTTTGCTCATGCTGACAACATAGGATTCTCTATAGATAAACAATTACTATCATTGCTAAGTTACCATCATAGCCAACAATACACACAACTGAGTATGAAAGTAAAGCGGCCGCATGGGACGCAGCTCCCACCTGGGAGTGAGCTGGTCGGAATAGTGACTTGCACGGGAGCTGGGCCGCTCAGGCTCAGAATAGCGGTGGTTCTCGGCATAAGCAGATGCTGAGCTGTCATAGGGTCTGTAACGAGGCTCATACAGGCCATACATACCCTGTGGAAAGAAGTTTGGGGTATCATTAAACTCCATGAAGAGCAGACACTGAGGGACAGGACTAGCTCTAGGTGCTGCAGATGCCCACTGTCCAAGAGCAGTATCATGGTTAGGATTCTCTCATGGAAACAAAGCCTAAAGTGTAGTCCACATCAACAGGCAGCAAGCAGACTCTCCCTAAGGCCCTCCTGGGCCATCTTCATCCTGTAGTCTTAAGCATGGGGATGAAATAGTCTAAACAACATAGGTATACATCAGCCACCACCTTCGTAATCAACAAGACCAGGGGTCCGTGGAAGTAAATCCTAAAACTACTGGTTTTAAAAGCCTCACAGCTGGGTGGGGGTGGTGTACGCCTTTAATCCCAGCACTTGGGAGGCAGAGGCAGGTGGATTTC